>NC_041382.1:370186369-370191122 GCF_002162155.2 Triticum dicoccoides | reverse complement strand
GCAGCCCACTTACCTGAGCCACCTAGTAGGCCACCTACAGCAGTAGCCCGCTTAACACCCCGGTTTCTTTTCTCACTCAAAGCCGACCCAACCCTCTCTTCCACTCGTCCCACATGGCAACGCAGGGCCCATCTGTCGGCGGGGAGACTGTAGCGCTCACCCATTTTCTCCCACCTCTTCTCTCCTGCTTTACACGTTCGCCATGGCCACCCTGGCCGAGCCAGCTCGCCTCACCCTGCTATAAAACCAGCAGCCCTCACCCTAGGGTTCCTCCTCCCTCTTTTCCCCTCCGCGCCGCCGCCACAAGTAAGGGGCACCCACGCACCTACTTTCCCGCCTCCAGGAGCCATGGCCGGCTCAGGCATGACCTCGCTGCCGACCAAACCCTCCGCCGTGGCTTCCCCTTCGTCGTCTACTCGCTCGAGAACACTGCCCCGGACCCATTATGACGGCAAGCCGTGCCCAAGGATCGCCAAGTCCGGCTACCTCCCTGTCGTCCTCTTCCTCCCCTGCTTCACAAACAATGCCTTCCCTCATCGCTTCCGCTCATCCCCGATCCCGATCGACTACGCCGAGCAACTCACGGTGAAGCTCTGATCATCCCAATCCCCTTCTATGTTCTCGGTTGCCTGCATAGCCATCATTCTGCGCGTCTCCGGTTTCGGCCGCCATGGTAGTGACCTCGCGCTCGATCTCGTGCACCTCGCTTCACACCACTTCTGTCCGCACCACGCCGCCTTTGCATGCATCCCCACACATCCACAACACGCAGCTCGCGTCCCACGCCCGTGCCGCATGCCCGCGCTGCCGCTTCGCCCAGCACCACAGCCCCATGCTTGTCGTGTTTCCTGTCCATGGTCGCGAGCTTCTGCTCGTCCATGAGCTCCTCGCGCTCACACCCCTCCTGCATATCATACACACCATGCGCACGTCCGCAGCAGCCGCATCATGCACAGCAGCATGCCCACCTCGTCCGCGCGCCTTGCACAACTCCTCTGTAGCTCCTTATTCGTCGTGCTTCACCGCCATGGCCGCAGGATCATGCCTGCACACAACCACACATGCGTGCATGCATGCACTCATCCCTTAGCAGCTCGCTCCTCCATTTCCGCACCCCTGCTAGTGCTCTTCATCTGCTTTTTCCTCCGCGTTGCTCGTCGGCGTCTACTCGGAGCATCACCGGTCATCCATGGCCGAAAGCTCATCTTGCACATTATTTGTATAACTTGGCCCGGTCTCCTACTTTTTCACAAGCAAACAGCCTGCCAGACTGGTCAGCATGCAACACACAGACCAGGAGGTCCTGGGATCGAGTCCCAGGCGCTCCCTGTTTTGGCTGTGTTCTTTTATTTCTTTTGCACACACCACAACCCCTTGGGCCCCCTTGGGTCTCAGATTTTCATGTTCTTTAACAGTATGCAACTTTCATCCATGTTTAAAGTGTTGTTTGCAATTAATTTGCTCTAATGACATGTTAAAATGATTTAATTAATAACTAAATAACAGTAGCTCCAAACTTAATAAACTTTATATGTAAATGGGGTAGAAAAATTCCTAGTTTAACATGGTGGCATCATCTTGTATGTTTAACAACTCTAAAATTTGGTTTAGGGCAGAACAGTACCAAATTCATAATATGCATATGGGGATTTTCCGGAATTGTTGTTTGTTATTTCCGGCCTCATTTAAATTTGACTAGATAGCTAGTTTACTTATGCTTCAACTCTTGCCATATTTAACAACATTTAATGTTGTTGGGTACCTAAACGAGAGAGAACTAAATAAGTCATGTGGTGTTCCATCAATAGGCAACTCGTTGCATCTTGAGTTCCACTTAATTTGTAGTATTGTTTGTGCACTTTGCCATGCCATGCATGTTTAAACCGGACATGCATCATACTTGGTTGTGCATCATGCCATGTTTATGTGTTGGGTGTTTACTATGTTGCTTGCTTCTTTCCTGGTTGCTTCCCTCGTTAGCTTCGGTTCCGTTTCGGAGTTGTGAGGATCCGTTCGACTACATCTGTTTGTCTTCTTCATGGACTCGTTCTTCTTCCTTGCGGGATTTCAGGCAAGATGACCATACCCTCGAAATCACTTCTATCTTTGCTTGCTAGTTGTTTGTTGTATCGCTATGCCGCGCTACCTACCACTTGCTATATCATGCCTCCCATATTGCCATGTCAAGCCTCTAACCCACCTTTCCTAGCAAACCGTTGTTTGGCTATCTTACCGCTTTGCTCAGCCCCTCTTATAGCGTTGCTAGTTGCAGGTGAAGATGAAGTTTGTTCCATGTTGGAACATGCATATTGTTGGGATATCACAATATCTCTTATTTAATTAATGCATCTATATACTTGGTAAACGGTGGAAGGCTCAGCCTTATGCCTGGTGTTTTGTTCCACTCTTGCCGCCCTAGTTTCTGTCATACCGGTGTTATGTTCCTTGATTTTGCGTCCCTTATGCGGTTGGGTGCTATGGGAACCCCTTGACAATTCGCTTTGAATAAAACTCCTCCAGCAAGGCCCAACCTTGGTTTTACCATTTGCCTCACCACCACCCCCGGGGCTAGTGCTCCTCTGAGTGTTGGTCCAACCTGTCAACCGCTGGTGGCCACCAGGGGCAACTTTGGGCTGGCCTATCAGAAGTTTGGACAATCCGGTGCGCCCTGAGAACGAGATATGTGCAGCTCCTATCGGGATTTGTCGGCACATTCGGGCGACTTTGCTGGTCTTGTTTTACCATTATCAAAATGTCTTGTAACCGGGATTCTGAGTCTGATCGGATCTTCCTGGGAGAAGGAATATCCTTCATTGACCGTGAGAGCTTGTGATGGGCTAAGTTGGGACACCCCTGCAGGGTTTTTGAACTTTCGAAAGTCGTGCCCGTGGTTATGGGTAGATGGGAATTTGTTAATGTCCGGTTGTAGAGAACTTGACACTTAACTTAATTAAAATGAATCAACCGCATGGGTAGCCGTGATGCTCTCTTCTCAGCGGAGTCCGGGAAGTGAACATGGTTCTTGTGTTATGCTTGAACGTAAGTAGTTTCAGGATCACTTCTAGCTTCTCGACCGTTGTGTTGCTTCTCTTCTCGCTCTTATTTTCGTATGGTAGCCACCATATATGCTAGTGCTTGCTGCAGATCCACCTCACTACCCTTTCTTACCCATAAGCTTAAATAGTCTTGATCTCATGGGTGTGAGATTGCTGAGTCCTCGTGACTCACAGATACTTCCAAACAGTTGTAGGTGCCGATGATACCAGTGCAGGTGACGCAATCCAGCTCAAGTGGGAGCTCGATGAAGATCGTGTTCGTTGTGTTGTTTCGTTTCTAGTTGATCAGTAGTGGAGCCCAGTTGGGACGATTGGGGATCTAGCAATTGGGGTTTTCTTCTTTTATTTGGTTCTGTAGTCGCACCTTGATTGTATTTTGGATGATGTAATGCTATGTTTATGTATTGTGTGAAGTGGCGATTGTAAGCCAACTCTTTATCCCTTTCTTATTCAGTACATGGGATGTGTAAAGATTACCCCTCTTACGACATGCCTACCATGTGGTTATGCCTCTAAGTCGTGCCCCGACACGTGGGAGACATAGCCGCATCGTGGGTGTTACAAGTTGGTAATCAGAGCCTTCCCCGTCTTAGGAGCCCCCTGCTTGATCGAATCGCTGACGTTGTTGAGTCTAGAACAAAATGTTTTGAGTCTTAGGATTATATATATCGGAGAGTAGGATTCTTTTTGCTCCCCAGTCCCTTCGTCGCTCTGGTGAGGCCTCCTGACGTAGAGTTTTGACTCTTCTCTCCTCAAATTTCATGAATTTTTTTTAGGATCACGCGGGTATCTTGGAATCGTTCCAATGGTTTTGTGATGAGAACATTGTTCATGGTGCCTCCTGACATTTAGGGGTTGTGGCAGTGTCCCGGGGAGTTGAGCTCCGAGGTGTTGTCATCACAATTTTATCGTTGCAGTTCTGGAATACCTGAGTTTTGCCGACATCGAAAATATCTTTTATGCAGTTGTTGGTGAGACAACATTGATGCCACCCAGTACTAGGGCGGGTGTCGGTGTCAAAACCGGCGGATCTCGGGTAGGGGGTCCCGAACTGTGCGTCTAAGGCGGATGGTAATAGGAGGCAAGGGACACGATGTTTACCCAGGTCCGGGCCCTCTTGATGGAGGTAATACCCTACGTCTTGCTTGATTGTTCTTGATGATATGAGTATTACAAGAGTTGATCTACCACGAGATCATAGAGGCTAAACCCTAGAAGCTAGTCTATGCTATGATTGTATGTTGTCCTACGGACTAAAACCCTCCGGTTTATATAGACACCGGAGGGGGCTAGAGTTACACAAGGTCGGTTACAAGGGAGGAGATATACATATCCATATTGCCTGGCTTTCCTTCCACGCCAAGGAGAGTCCCATCCGGACACGAGACGAAGTCTTCAATCTTGTATCTTCATAGTCCAATAGTCCGGCCAAAGGATATAGTCCGGCTGTCCGGAGACCCTCTAATCCAGGACTCCCTCAGTAGCCCCAGAACCAGGCTTCAATGCCGATGAGTCCGGCGCGCAGTATTGTCTTCGGCATTGCAAGGCGGGTTCTTGTCCAAATCCCAAATATCTGCAAAGTAGTGTCTGGCTCCCATAAATGTTAGACTCCTTGGTTTCTGCGCCCAATAAGGGCCATCTTCCATGTGTCAAGCGAATGCGAGGAGCTAGGGCGTTTTTACATTCGCCCCCCCCCC
>NC_041382.1:370183167-370185405 GCF_002162155.2 Triticum dicoccoides | reverse complement strand
TCTACGATGTGGTTCCTCTAAGCTACCCTCGAAAGGTATTTTGCAAACCCCGCAAAATTCATCTAGTGACATCTTCTTAACCACATCATATATATGAAACTCTACTGAAGGAGGTGATTCCTTAGGATAATAGTAGAAGTTTTGCACAAAAGTATTGGTGAATAAGAGATACTATTCGCGTTGGTCGCGGAGGAAGTCGGTGAGGCCTGCATTCTTAGCCAATTCATAAAAATCATCATAAATCCCGACTGCTCTCAAGAAATCATCGGAAGGCCATTCACACGGCCGAACCTCCGCGGTGCGAGGCAGATTATATTTGGGCCTCTCTGCTTCTTCATTTTTCTTTTCCTTCGAGCTTCGGCTCGATGAACCCCTCAAAAATCTCTTCATTATTTTCTAAAAAAATCTAAAAAAAATAGTAACTTCAAATAAAAGTGAACCAAGCTCAACAAAATTGATAGAAACTACTCCTACAAGTGCCTAGAGCATACATCATGCATTAGAACTACTTGGAACCATATAAATTTGACATGCAAGCTCAAGAACATGGTCACCTAGGCAGCACAAATTTGCAATGAATAAAGCACTAGAACAAAAACTAATTGGACCAATGGAGGAGTCACAAACCAAGGAACAATCCCCCAAAGCAGTTTTGTGAGAGGTGCTTTGAGCAAGGAGATCAAAAACCGTAGCAAAATGAGCTAGAACTCGTGCTTGAGCTGGATGGTGATTTTTTTGGGAGGAAGAAGTGTGTGGGTGCAGGAATAAGTGGAGGGGAGCCACCGTGGGCCCACGAGGCAGGGGGCGCACCCAGGGGGTGGGCGCACTATGGACCCACGTGGCCAGGTGCTTGCTCCCCCTGCTGTGTTCTCAGTGCCAGATATTCTCAAATATTCTAGAAAAAATCATATTTAAATTTCAAGGCATTTGGAGAACTTTTGTTTTTGGGGTATTTTTATATTACATGGATAATTCAGAAAACAGACAGAAATTACTATTTTTTCCTTATTTAATATAAATAACAGAAAGTAAAAAGAGGGTACAGAGAGTTGTGTTTTCTAAATTCATCCATCTCATGCTCATCAAAAGGAATCCACTAACAAGGTTGATCATGTCTTGTTAACAAACTCATTCCGAGTAACATGGAACCGGAGAATTTTCGAATAACACTAGGTTACCTCAACGGGGATATGCACATCCCCAACAATAAGAATATCATATTTCTTCTTCACAGTAGGAAGAGGAAATTCAAAACCTCCAAAAATAATCGATGGAATTTTTCTAATAGAATTGATATTGTGGACTTGAGGTTGTTTCCTTAGAAAGTGTACCGTATGCTCATTACCATTAACATGAAAAGTGACATTGCCCTTGTTGCAATCAATAACAACCCCTGCAGTATTCAAAAAAGGTCTTCCAAGAATAATAGACATACTATCGTCCTCGGGAATATCAAGAATAACAAAGTCCGTTAAAATAGTAACATTTGCAACTACAACAGGCACATCCTCACAAATACCGATAGGTCTAGCAGTTGATTTATCAGCCATTTGCAAAGATATTTCAGTAGGTGTCAACTTATTCAAATCAAGTCTACGATATAAAGAGAGAGGCATAACACTAACACCGGCTCCAAGATCACATAAAGCAGTTTTAACATAGTTTCTTTTAATGGAGCATGGTATAGTTGGTACTCTGGGATCTCCTAGTTTCTTATGTATTCCACTCTTAAAAGTATAATTAGCAAGCATGGTGGAAATTTCAGCTTCCGATATCTTTATTTTATTAGTAACAATATATTTCATGTACTTAGCATAAGGATTCATTTTAAGCATATCAGTCAAACGCATACGCAAAAAGATAGGTCTAATCATTTCAGCAAAGCGCTCAAAATCCTCATCATCTTTTTTCTTGGATGGCTTAGGAGGAAAAGGCATGGGTTTCTGAACCCAAGGCTCTCTTTCCTTACCGTGTTTCTTATCAACAAAGTCTTTCTTATCATAACGTTGATTCTTTGATTGTGGGTTATCAAGATCAACAGCAGGTTCAATTTCTATATCATTATCATTACTAGGTTGAGCATCAACATGGACATCATCATTAACATTATCACTAGTTTCATGTTCATTACCAGATTGTGTTTCAGCATCAGAAATAGAGATATCATTGGGATTCTCAGGTGTGTCAATAACGGGTTCACTAGAAGCATGCAAAGTCCTATCATTTTTCTTTTTTTTT
>NC_041382.1:370165577-370182489 GCF_002162155.2 Triticum dicoccoides | reverse complement strand
CGGCCGCCCTGGCTCTGCCGCCGCTCGCCGGTGCCGACCCCCACCGCCGTACCCCCGCGCGTCCATGCCGCCCTTCACCGCCTCAGCCGCGCTGCCCCACGCCTCGCCCGACGTCGCCCCGCTCCCCGCGAAGCTCCTGCCTGTGTGCCGCTGCCCGGGATCCGCCGGCCCTGCGCTGCCCTTCGTCGGTGACGCGCCCCGGCGACCGCGTCCCTTCTCCTTGACCTCCTCCTCGACCTCCTCGGCATCCGCACCATCGCCGGAGGAGCTCACCGCCGGTGTTGACCTGCCCCTGGACGAGATCCACCAAGTCCACTAACCAAACGACGCCCCAATCCCGGATCTTTGTCCCGCTTCTCTCCGTCCCGCTTTTCGCGGAGGTGAAATTCCACCAAGTCCCAGATCTGTGTTATTTTCAGGCCATGTTCATCGCATCATAACTTCATCATTGTTGCTCCGTTTTGCGTGCATGAGATATTGAATTGTTCATCTAGGTGTGCTCTTCATTTTGTTCCATTGCACCATGCTTGTTTGAGTCAATCTTGATGCCTAAAATGTTGTCGCAAGAGTGCTATAAAATGTTAGTTCCTGATTCTTATCAGTTTATGAGCATTTGTCTTTTTTGCCATGATTATTGTGTGGTGCATATGGTAATGAGCTCTACATGTTTTTTGGGATATGACATGCCATCTTTACAGGGGTGTATGCCATGTATTTTTGTGATCAATGTGGTGACTAGCACAAGCATGCAAAGTAGCTCTCGTGATGTTGCTGATTTCAGAGACTTAGAATTTCACTAAGTCATTTTCCTGCTGTTATTTTTATGCCATGTATTCATGTTGCTACAGAGTGATCCATGCCTCTTTTGAGCATGTTCAGTAAGGATGATTTTGAGATATTGTTATGCTCTATCCATCCATGTCTTTGTTTGCAATTATGGAGTACCCTAGCATGACTCAATCTTGTAATACATTTGCTATAAAATGTTCCTGGCAGGTTGTTAACGTGTTAATCAATTTTGCCGAGGTTGTTATAGTTGATCCGTGCATGCTATGAGATTGTTCTTGCCATGGTTAGCTTCTTGAACATGTCTTGATGCTGGGTGTGTGCTTAGTTTGTCATGCAATGCCTTGTGGTGAGTGCATCAAGCTCGCAAACATGCCTACGTAACTATGTTTTTGCCATGTCCAGTTTTTCTGCTAAGTCTGAATCTGTTAACGAAACTTGCTATGTATACATGGGTGCCATCATATCTTCTGATCCTTTTTGGCTTATGGTCAGTAAGGGACTTTTGTTATATGCTTTGATTTGATTCATGCCATGCCTTTTTTTCTATGATATGATCCTGTAGCATGTTGTTATCTTGCTCTAAACATTGCTTCCTAATGTTAATTCCTGACATGTTAGTATTTTCACAAAGTCTGTGAAGCTGATATCTTTTGCCCATTTGCCATGCTTGTTTGAACCTGCTCTTCTGTGATTTAGCCGTAGCTCAGTGTTCATCTTCTATCAAGCATCTTGAGTAGATCACTTCCAAGTGCTTTGTTGCTATGTTGGAGTGCGGTAGTTTAGTTTCTTGTTGCATTCTAGATGGCATCGTGCTATTAATCGCAGAATCGTGCCATTATTGTTTTGCTTGTCATTTGCAAACCGTGCATCCGATTTCGGTGATCTTTATATCGATTTCGACCGAAATCAACTCATCTTTCTAGTGGCACTCTTGGTTTGCCAAGTTGGGGCCTGGTTCAATCTTTTCCTTCTGGAGCTCGCATATGCATTGCATGTCACATCCCGCATATCATGCCATGTTTTGCATCATGTTGCTTGCGCGTTGCACCGTGGTTGATTGTTGTCTCCTTTGCTTGTGTTCTTCCCTTGGCTAGAGCCGGGAGACGAGTACGTGATCGAGGAACCCGTTGAGTACGCTTACGAGGGTCAAGCCTTTGTCTTCTCTGAGAACTTTGCAGGCAAGATGACCATACCCTCAAAATCACTTCTATCTTTGCCATCTAGTTGCTCGCTCTTTTGCTATGCCGCGATACCTACCACTTGCTATATCATGCCTCCCATATTGCCATGTCAAGCCTCTAACCCACCTTTCCTAGCAATCTATTGTTTGGCTATGTTACCGCTATGCTCAGCCCCTCTTATAGCGTTGCTAGTTGCAGGTGAAGATGGAGTTTATTCCATGTTGGAACATGGGTATTTTGTTGGGATATAACAATATATCTTATTTAATTAATGCATTTATATACTTGGTAAAGGGTGGAAGGCTTGGCCTTATGCCTGGTGTTTTGTTACACTCTTGCCGCCCTAGTTTCCGTCATACCGATGTTATGTTCCTTGATTTTGCGTTCCTTACGCGGTTGGGTTATAATGGGAACCCCTTGACAGTTCGCCTTGAATAAAACTCCTCCAGCAAGGCCCAACCTTGGTTTTACTTTTGCACTAACAACCTAGCCTTTTCCCTTGGGTTTCCGGAGCCCGAGGGTCATCTTTATTTTAACCCCCCCCCCCCACCCGGGCTAGTGCTCCTCTGAGTGTTGGTCCAAACTAGAGCCCCTTGCAGCGCCACCTCGGGGAAACTTGAGGGTTGGTTTTAGTTGTAAGGATTGCTCATCCGGTGTGCCTTGAGAACGAGATATGTGCAGCTCCTATCGGGATTTGTCGGCACATTCAGGCGGCTTTGCTGGTCTTGTTTTACCATTGTCAAAATGTCTTGTAACCGGGATTCCGAGCCTGGTCGGGTCTTCCTGGGAGAAGGAATATCCTTCGTCGACCATGAGAGCTTGTGATGGGCTAAGTTGGGACACCCCTACAGGGTTTTGAACTTTAGAAAGTCGTGCCCGTGGTTATGGGCAGATGGGAATTTGTTAATATCCGGTTGTAGAAAACCTGACACTTAACTTAATTAAAATGCATCAACCGCGTGTGTAGCCGTGATGGTCTCTTTTCGGCGGAGTCCAGGAAGTGAACACGGTTCTTGTGTTATGTTTGACGTAAGTAGTTTCAGGATCACTTCTTGATCATTTCTAGTTCACGATCGTGCTTTGTTTCTCTTCTCGCTCTCATTTGCGTAAGTTAGCCACCATATATGCTAGTGCTTGCTGCAGCTCCACCTCACTACCCTTTCCTACCCATAAGCTTAAATAGTCTTGATCACGAGGGTGTGAGATTGCTGAGTCCCCGTGACTCACAGATTACTTCCAAAACCAGTTACAGGTGCCGATGATACCGTGCAGGTGACGCAACCGAGCTCAAGGAGGAGCTCGATGAAGATCGTGTTCGTTGTGTTGTTTCATTTCCAGTCGATTAGTAGTGGAGCCTAGTTGGGGCGATCGGGGATCTGTTGCATTAGGGGTTGTCTTTCTTTATTTTGGTTCCGTAGTCGGACCTTGATTGTATGCTGGATGATGTAATGCCATATTCATGTATTGTGTGAAGTGGCGATTGTAAGCCAACTCTTTATCCCTTTCATTTCAGTACATGGGATGTGTAAAGATTACCCCTCTTGCGACATGCCTACAATGCGGTTATGCCTCTAAGTCGTGCTCCGACACGTGGGAGATATAGCCGCATTGTGGGTGTTACTAGTTGGTAATCAGAGCCATCCCCGACTTAGGAGCCCCCTGCTTGATCGAATCGCTGGCGTTGTTGACTCTAGAAAAATGTTTTGAGTCTTATAGGTTTATATATATCGGAGAGTAGGATTCTTTTTACTCCTCAGTCCCTTCGTCGCTATGGTGAGGCTTCCTGGCGTAGAGTTTTGACTCTTCTCTTCTCAAATTTCACTAAAAAAATTTAGGATCACGCGGGTATCTTGGAATCGTTCCGATGGTTTTGTGACGAGAACATTGTTCTTCGTGCCTCCTGACATTTAGGGGTTTTGGCAGTGTCCCGGGGAGTTGAGCTCTGAGATGTTGTCGTCACAATTTTATCGTTGCAGTTCTGGAATACCCGAGTTTCGCCGACATTGAAAATCTCCGTTATGCAGTTGTTGGTGAGATAACCTCGACGCCACACAGTACTGGGGCGGGAGTTCGGGAGTATTTCCATAACTTGTATAATTGATGCTTTTCGAAGGTTGAGGTAAACGATTTCCGAAGGTTTCTTGGTTATGTGTTGAAGGATGGATACAGCTGGATGTAGGTATTGTTAGTTTGGGTGAGATATTGTGCTTCCCAAGTATCCCCAACACCTGATTGCATAACCAGAAAGTTTCAGGAGTTTATAAGTGGGAATTCAAGTAGCTCCTAGGATATCTTTCCAACAGATGTATGATATGAAATTGGGGTTCGACGTCTAGTGGTCCGCCTATCCACGGTTGGTTTTACAGTGGTCTCATTGTGTCTTCAAGAGTCCTTGGCTATTGAGGGAGTCCTGGATTAGGGGGTGTTCGGGTAGCCGGACTATACCTTCAGCCGGACTCCTGGACTATGAAGATACAAGATTGAAGACTTCGTCCCGTGTCCGGATGGGACTTTCCTTGGCGTGGAAGGCAAGCTTGGCGATGCGGATATTCAAGATCTCCTACCATTGTAACTGACTCTGTGTAACCCTAACCCTATCCGGTGTCTATATAAACCGGAGGGTTGTAGTCCGTAGGCAATCAACTCCATACACAACAATCATACCATAGGCTAGCTTCTAGGGTTTAGCCTCCTTGATCTCGTGGTAGATCTACTCTTGTACTACCTATATCATCAATATTAATCAAGAAGGAGTAGGGTATTACCTCCATCGAGAGGGCCCGAACCTGGGTAAAACAAAGTGTTCCCTGCCTCCTGTTACCATCCAGCCTAGACGCACAGTTCGGGACCCCCTACCCGAGATCCACCGGTTTTGACACCGACATTGGTGCTTTCATTGAGAGTTCCTCTGTGTCGTCGCTTTTAGGCCCGATTGCTCCTTCGATCATCAACAACGATGCAGTCCAGGGTGAGACTTTTCTCCCCGGACAGATCTTCGTCTTCGGCGGCTTCGCACTGCGGGCCAATTCGCTTGGCCACCTTGAGCAGATCGAAAGCTATGCCCCTGGCCATCAGGTCAGGTTTGGAAGCCTAAACTACACGGCTGACATCCGCGGGGACTTGATCTTCGACGGATTCGAGCCACAGCCAAGCGCGCCGCACTGTCTCAATGAGCATGATATAGCTCTGCCACCAAACAGCGCCTCGGAGGCCGCGCACGCATCGGTTCCGACCATTGATTCCGAGCCCACTGCACCGATCGAGGATCGGCGGTTGGACGCTGCCTCAGGGGCTGTGATCTCAGAGGCGATTGAGCCGAACTCCAACCCCGCACTCCGCATGGCCCGTGACTCCGAGGAGCCGGATTCTTCTCCGAGCTCCGAGCCCCCCGTGCCCCTGCCGATCGAATCCGATCGGGCGCCGATCATGGAGTTCACCGCCGCGGACATCTTTCAGCACTCGCCCTTCTGCGACATACTGAAATCTCTAAAGTCTCTCTCTTTATCAGGAGAGCCCTGGCCGGACTACGGTCAGCAAGGTTGGGATACGGACGACGAAGAAATTCAAAGCCCACCCACCACCCACTTCGTAGCCACTGTCGACGACTTAACCGACACGCTTGACTTCGACTCCAAAGACATCGACGGCATGGACGACGATGCAGGAGACGAACAAGAACCAGCACCTGTAGGGCGCTGGAAGGCCACCTCGTCATATGACATATATATGGTGGATACTCCAAAAGATGGTGATGGCGATGGAACAGTGGGGGATGACGCCCCCAAGAAACAGCAAAAGCGCCGACGTCAGCGGCGCCGCTCTAAATCCCGCCAAAGCAAAAACGGTGATTCCGGCACGGGAGATAATACTACCCCGGATAGCGCCGAAGAACACCCACCTCAGCAAAATTTGGCACAGGAAGATGGAGAAACCAGCCCTCATGAAAGAGTGGCAGACCGAGAGGTCGAGGATGACTATACGCCTCCCTCCGAAGACGAGGCTAGCCTCGATGACGACGAATTCGTCATACCATCAGACCCCCGCCGAACAAGAGCGTTTTAAATGCAGGCTTTTAGCCACGGCAAGCAGCCTCAAGAAAAAGCAGCAATAGCTTAGAGCTGCCCAAGAATTGCTAGCTGACAGATGGACTGAAGACCTTGTGGCCAAAGAGTATGAACTCGAACGCCCCTCCAAGAGTTACCCGAAGCGCAGGCCGCTACCCCGATCAGAGGAGGAAGCACCTACATCACCAACGCATGACATGGCAAACCGGCCACCTCGCGGCCGCGATAGAGAGGCCTGTCGACCCTCCACCCAAGCCATGCCCCGACGCCGCTCAACTAAGGCACGGGAAAATGCGCCCGACCTGCGAAACATACTGGAGGACAAGGCAAGACAAACAAGATCGATCAACGGATCGCGCAGGCGCCCTACGGCATGTGACAATCATCTTCACTCCGGATACAACAAATCCGGCCGGGCCGAACACAACAGACATAGCTCTTCCGAGCCGCGTCGCGATATAGCCCAGTACAGAGGAGCCACACACCCGCTATGCTTCACGAATGAAGTAATGGATCATAAAATCCTAGAGGGTTTCAAACCCATAAACATCGAGCCATATGATGGCACAACAGACCCAGCGGTATGGATCGAGGATTATCTCCTTCACATCCACATGGCATGCGGCGACGATCTACACGCCATCAAATACCTCCCGCTCAAACTTAAAGGACCGGCCCGGCATTGGCTTAACAGCTTGCCAGCAGACTCAATCGGTTCTTGGGAGGACCTAGAAGCCGCATTTCTCGACAACTTCCAGGGCACTTACGTGCGACCGCCGGATGCCGACGACTTAAGCCACATAATTCAGTAGCCAGAAGAATCGGCCAGACAATTCTGGACACGGTTCCTAACAAAGAAAAACCAGATAGTCGACTGTCCAGACGCAGAGGCCCTAGCAGCCTTCAAGCATAACATCCATGACGAGTGGCTTGCCCGGCACCTAGGACAGGAAAAGCCGAAATCCATGGCAGCCCTCACGACACTTATGACCCGCTTTTGCGCGGGAGAAGACAGCTGGCTAGCTCGCGGTAACAACTTATCAAAGAACCCTGGTAATTCGGACACCAAGGACAAAAGTGGCAGGACACGTCGGAATAAGCAAAAACGCCGCGTCAACAGCGACAGCAACGAAGACACGGCATTTAATGCCGGATTCAAAGGCTATAAACGCGGTCAGCGGAAAAAGCCATTCAAAAAGAATACTCAGGGCCCGTCCAGTTTGGACCGAATACTCGATCACTTGTGCCAGATACATGGCACCCCCGAAAGGCCAGCCAATCACACTAACAGAGATTGTTGGGTGTTCAAGCCGGCAGGCAAGTTAAGGGCCGAAAACAGAGACAAGGGGCTGCACAGCGACGATGAGGAGCCCAAGCCGCCGAACAACAATGGACAGAAGGGTTTTCCCCCACAAGTGCGGACGGTGAACATGATATACGCAACCCACATTCCCAAGCGGGAGCGGAAACATGCGCTACGGGACATATACGTGATAGAGCCAGTCGCCCCAAAGTTCAACCCATGGTCCTCCTGCCCGATCACTTTTGATCGAAGGGACCATCCCACTAGCATCCATCATGGCGGCTTCGCCGCATTGGTTCTCGACCCAATCGTCAACGGATTTCATCTCACAAGAGTCCTCATGGACGGCGGCAGTAGCCTGAACCTGCTTTCTCAGGATATAGTGCAAAAAATGGGCATAGATCCCTCAAGGATTAAGCCCACAAGAACGACCTTTAAAGGCGTTATACCAGGTGTAGAAGCCAACTGTACAGGCTCAGTAACACTTGACGTGGTCTTCGGATCCCCGGACAATTTTTGAAGCGAAGAGTTAATCTTCGATATAGTCATGTTTCGCAGTGGCTATCACGCCCTGCTCGGACGAACCGCATTCGCAAAGTTCAATGCGGTACCACACTACGCATATCTCAAACTCAAGATGCCAGGCCCTCGAGGAGTAATTACGGTCAACGGAAACACCGAACGCTCCCTCCGTACGGAGGAGCATACGGCGGCTCTCGCAGCGGAGGTACAAAGTAGCCTTCTCAGGCAATTCTCCAGTCCGGCCATTAAAAAGCCAGACACTGCCAAGCGCGCCCGGAGTAACCCACAGCAGGACCGCCTGGCACACTCTGAGCAAGCGTAGCAATGCTGCCCCAACCCCAGCTTTCGCGACATAGCGAAACCAATACCTCGCGTACATAACTACGCCCTTGAAGTACCATGGGCACAGGGAAGGGGCACAATAACGGCACGCCCAAAATACGGCTTAAAACGTACTAGGGGCTGCCGGATTCTTTTTTTAATTTTTTCTTACTTTCAGGACTCCATACTTCGGACGACCTGTTCGGCAACTCGACTGCCGCACAAACGATGCAAGAACCAGGGAGGCAGACAAGCCATGCCGCATTATGGAACTCCCAGGTGGTCTCTGTTACGAGCAATATACCTGTTTTAAATACAATTCCGCGGCCTGCCCCTGGTCAGGACATACTGAATAGTCCAATATCTTTTGCTTACCGCACTATTTGTATCATTCGGCTTTGATAAATAGCCTTTATATAAACAATGAATAGCTTTTTGTCTATTTTTTGCATTACCCTCTTTTATATATGTTCATTAATGACATGTTGCACCCGTACACTATGGTACGGCAAGTACGCTAGGGGCTTCAGTACCCTTTAATATGGTGTGAGAAGTCCGTACACTTTCACAAGTGCGGCACCCCGAACTCATAGCACTATATGCATCGGCTCCGAATCATGATTTGGGTCAATAGTTGGGTTTGCCCGGCTCCTATGTTTTGGTGCCTTACATTCCGCTATATCAGCTAAGGTAGCACTAGGAGAACCACTGCGATTGTGCCCCGGTTGAGCTGGGTTAAGCACCTCAGTCGAGAAAGCTAAAACTGACTGTCATGATGAGGCGAGAGACCGGTCGCTATTCGAGAGGTTTTTCGAGTCCCTAAAGACTTATGCCGCTTCGAGCGAGGAGCTGGATAACCCCAGCCAAGGCGTGGATAGCGCCCCAAACTCGGTCTTCCGAACTAGGGGCTTCGTCGAAATTTAAAATTATAAAGTTCTATGGATAAGTGAGAGTGTTCAAGCATTATAGTCTGATTGCCTGGTTCGTCGTGCTGAGCGCCTCCCTCGAAGGACCCAACCATGGGAAAAAGAGCGCTCAGGTTTATCACCGAACACCCCAGCACTAGTGGCATGGGGGCAGAAGCCGACGACTGGCCATCTCTCAATTTTTGATAAACGGTCGCACAGAAAATAATATTTTAAATTCAATAAGCATTGCTTAGCGCATATGAACAAGTTTTCAGCACACAGGATAAACATGAGCGAGTTCATTCAAAAAATTACATCCTTGGTACATTCATCCGCCACAAGGCGGGCACCCGCAAGAACATCCTTATAGTAGTTCTTGGGCTTGCGATGCTCCTTCCCCGGTGGCGGCCCGTCCCTCACAAGCTTCTCACCGTCCAGCTTACCCCAGTGCACCTTAGCACGGGCAAGGGCCCGACGGGCACCTTCGATGCAGACGGAGCGCTTGACGACCTCGAGCCTTGGACAGGCCTCCACCAGCCGCCGCACCAGCCCGAAGTAGCTCCCAGGCAGGGCCTCTCCGGGCCACAGCCGAACTATGAAGCCCTTCATGGCCTGTTCGGCCGCCTTGTGGAGCTCGACCAGCTGTTTCAGCTGGTCGCTCAAGGGCACAGGGTGTCCGGCCTCAGCATACTGAGACCAGAACACCTTCTCCGTCGAGCTGCCCTCTTCAGCTCGGTAGAATGCGGCGGCGTCGGATACGCTGCGGGGAAGATCTGCGAATGCCCCTGGAGAGCCCCGGATTCGGGTAAGTAAACAAGTAGTTTACTTTTATATTTCTGCTTTGTATGAAGAATGCCTTACCCGCTGCTATCTTTTTCACCTCCACCAACTCTTGGAGGGCCTTTTGGGCTTCGGCCTTGGCAGACTTGGCAGTCTCAAGGGCCATCGCGATCTCAGACGCTTGGGTCTTTGACTCAAGCTCCAAACTCTCATGTTTTTTCATGAGAGCCTGAAGCTCTTGCTGCACCTCGCCGACCTGAGCCCCAAGTTTCTCTCGCTCGGTGCGCTCCGCGGTCGTTTTCTTTTCGGCCTCAGATAGCGCCTGCTTGAGGGTCGCCACCTCAGTCGTGGCCCCTACAATAAGCAGTACAATCCTGTTATTTTTTGCAATCACGCCTCTTTATAGGCACCCTTTTCAGTAAGGTATTTCTTACCTTCTTTCTCCTCGAGCTGCCGCTTGGCAAGGCCGAGCTCTTGCTCGGTCCGCCCGAGGTCCTGTTTCAGGACACCCACCTCCGCAGTCAGTGCGGCGGTGGATAGCAACGAAGCCTGCATACGCATATTGACTCTTTATTGTTAGACTCCTGCGAAATTTAATAGATCCTCTATTCGGCTTTTCTTTCCGAACGCCAAACAGAGCATCAGGGGCTACTGTCTATGCGGTAATATTTTTACATATTTTTTACTTACCTCGAAGCCTGTTAGGGGGCTAGCACAAGCTTCACTCAGTCCGCTCTTGGCGGACTGAACCTTCTGGATCACCGTACTCATAATAGTACGGTGCTCCTCATCGATGGAGGCGCCTTCAAGCACCTCCAGCAAATTGTCCGACACCTCCGGTTGGACGGAGGCTGCCGGCTCAGAAGGCTTGCTCCTCTTTGAAGGAGTTCGCCTGCCGCGGTCCGGAATCATTGAAGATTCCGGCACGGTGTCCGGCTCAAAGCCGGACTTGGAGCCCTGGGGGGTCTTGTCCCCTTTACTCTTGGAGTCCGGGAGGTCACCTTGCGGCTCCTCCAGGACCACCTCCTCCTGCCCCGGAGCTTGTTGTGACGCCACTTCGACGTCATACGCAGTGCGGGGGGAGACAGCGGGCAGAACTGAGTTCACGTCCGAAGAATCCAGGGAGCCGCTTGACGACTCGTTGAGTTCGGCCCGGGGCGGGCTGCATGATTATATTCGGCATTATGGAAAGCTGTGCAACGAAAGGAATGTCATGAATTACTCTGGTATCCTAACACTTACAATTTCGCCGGACGCCTGGCCCTGTCCGGCCACTCCTCTTCGTCCTCGTCGGTGTCGGGGGCGTAGTCCGGCGGAGGGGTTTTCCTCCTCTTGGACCCTTCGGCCCCCCTACTGGGGCGGCCTTCCTCTTCTTTCCTCCCCCCGCTGGAGGGGGAGAGGTTTATTCTTCCTCCTCCTCGTCTTCACGGGAGGAGTGCGTCTCGGACTCGCCGGATGACGAGTCCGACGCCACCATACGTCGGGCACTCTTTCGAGTCCCCATGGTCTTCTTCTTCTTGGCCTTCTTTTCCGGCACCACATAAGGCGCCGGAGCCAGCAGCTTCACTAGTAGAGCTGGGGCTAGGTCTTCGGGCAAGGGAGCCGGACAGTTAATCGATCCGGACTTCGCCCGCCAAGCCTGTCAAAGGTAAGGGAGTTTAGATCCCGCATAGAGTCAAACTATGAAAAAACTTAACATCCTGTAAAAGGTGAAAATAGCTTACCTCGCTAGCGTGATGCTGCGAGCTGTATCCGCGGTCCTTGGAAGCGGATGTGGGAGCCTCGGTGCCTTTCGTTAGCACCTTCCAGACGTCTTCATACGTCATGTCGAAGAGCCTGTTAAGGGTTCGGTGTTGCGCTGCGTCGAACTCCCACAGATTAAAATCCCGTTGTTGACACGGGAGGATCCGGCGGACGAGCATAACCTGGACTACATTGACGAGCTTGATCGGCTTGCTCACCAGGGACTGGGTGCATGTTTGCAGTCCGGTCAGCTCTTTTTCGTCGCCCCACGACAGGCCCGTCTCTTTCCAGGACATAAGCCGCGTGGGGGGTCCATATCGGAACTCGGGGGCTGCGATCCATTTCGGATCGCGCGGCTCGGTGATGTAAAACCACCACGATTGCCACCCCTTCAGGGTCTCCACGAAGGAGCCCTCGAGCCATAGGACGTTGGCCATCTTGCCCGCCATGGCGCCTCCGCACTCCGCTTGGCTGCCGCGCACCACCTTGGGCTTAACGTTGAAGGTCTTGAGCCAGAGGCCGAAATGGGGGCGGACGCGGAGGAAAGCCTCGCACACGACGATAAACGCCAAGATGTTGAGGATGAAGTTCGGGGCCAGATCGTGAAAATCCAGGCCGTAGTAGAACATGAGCCCCCAGACAAATGGGTGAAGTGGAAAACCCAGTCCGCGGAGGAAGTGGGGAAGGAATACTACCCTCTCGTGGGGCCTTGGGGTGGGGACAAGCTGCCCTTCCTCGGGAAGCCGGTGCGCGATGTCTTTGGACAAGTATCCGGCCTTCCTAAGCTTTTTGACGTCGCCCTCCGTGACGGAGGAGACCTTCCACTTACCTCCCGCTCCGGACATCGTTGGAGAAGGTTGAGGTGGGAAGTGCGGGCTTGGGCGCTGGAGCTGGAGTGCGCAGGAGATGGATAGGCAAAGGAGGAAGAAGGCGTAGGTAAAAAGGTGGACCTTTATCCCCTTATATGGGCGGATGCGGTTGTGCGTCCCCACCTGCCTAATAAAACTCGCTTGCCTCCCAAGCGCCGTGGTAAATGGCGCGGTTAGGGTTACCCACGTCCGTATTGATGAGAATCCCGTAAAAAGGGCACACGATCTCTGCTTTGACAAGACATGCCAAGGAAACCGCCTCGCAAAACATGCTGAGGTGGAAAAGTAAAAACGATTCGAGTAAAGGACTTGGTCGTAGTGTGATAGCGCACTGCAGAATACGTCAGCAGATTTGATTTGTGTCAATATTATTCTCTCTATGGCAATATGTGGAAACTTATTTTGCAGAACCGGACACTACTCTTGGTGTTTACAAATCTTCTATGAAGGACTTGGAGGAGGAACCCGCCTTGCAATGCCGAAGACAATTTGCGCGCCGGACTCGTCGTCATTGAAGCCTGGTTTAGGGGCTACTGAGGGAGTCCTGGATTAGGGGGTGTTCGGGTAGCCGGACTATACCTTCAGCCGGATTCCTGGACTATGAAGATACAAGATTGAAGACTTCGTCCCGTGTCCGGATGGGACTTTCCTTGGTGTGGAAGGCAAGCTTGGCAATGCGGATATTCAAGATCTCCTACCATTGTAACCGACTCTGTGTAACCCTAACCCTATCCGGTGTCTATATAAACCGGAGGGTTGTAGTCCATAGGCAATCAACTCCATACACAACAATCATACCCATAGGCTAGCTTCTAGGGTTTAGCCTCCTTGATCTCGTGGTAGATCTACTCTTGTACTACCTATATCATCAATAGTAATCAAGCAGGAGTAGAGTATTACCTCCATCGAGAGGGCCCGAACCTGGGTAAAACAAAGTGTTCCCTGCCTCCTGTTACCATCCGGCCTAGACGCACAGTTCGGGACCCCCTACCCGAGATCCGCCGGTTTTGACACCGGCAGCTATGCTGACTCGGGTACGCTTCGTATGTCATGTGCACTGTCTTGTACATGATGGTGATGTATGATCGAGCCCGTGTGGGGCGCATCACGAAAACTTCGGACGAAATCTTTATCATATGTTTGTTTCGGCTTATTTTGCAAGCCAATCCTTTGTCTTGTTTTGAGTTGGGGTATTCGAGTTGCTTCAATGTCAAGTGTTGATTCCATACCTTTCCTAAGTGATGTTCTCATACTTCTATGTGAATACCAATCCTTCATGATAATCGAGATTGTCATGTCAATCCTTTTCAACCGATGTGCTTCTCTTCAAGTGGATCCGATCATTTCAACATCAGCAAGATCAATTATCAGTTCTTCTCAACGGTGTTTGCTTCATCTGTCCTAATATTCCTTTGTTTTCCCACCCTCCCACCCCTTTTCTTCAAGGACTCAGATTTCTTAATCAAGTATCCATCTTATTGATGCGAAGCCTCTTCATTCCTTTTCCGTCAATTTTCTTATCCGGCAATTCTCATAAAGATTCCAATGGAGCTTCAAGCTCATCATTCTTCGTTATTTTCCTTCTCCGGTGGACTTAACTCAAGTTTTCGTGTTGATAATATCATTTTCCTTGTTTCAAATGTTTTTCTCATGCCGGTGCACCTCTTTATCATTCACCTCTCACTATTCTTTTGGTCCGGAGTGCTGAAGTTATCTCGAAGATTCGTGTTTCCACTCTGCTTTCATTCGAGCTCTTTCGAGGATGTTATCTCATTCAAGCCATTTAATTCAACCGGTGCAATCTCTCTTCTAAATCATTTCAACGGTGTTTCTCTTGAGTGGGCCCTAACCCACATGTCTTTTCCCAGGATCTTACCTGACTCTTCTAATTTTTCCTGGAGTTACTCCCAAATTCTTTTTGAAGTTTGACGTAAGAATGATTCATCATCAGTCAGATGGTTTCTCCAAGATCTTTCAAATTCTTTTCATCGTTGGCTCAACCTCTTCGTTTTTTATTCTTCCAGAGTGTCTAAATAATTCATGGTGGTGTTTCTCATCATCATTCTCTGCATTTGAAGACCTAAGAAGAGTTTTCTCTTAAATCTTGCCCCATTCTCCTCAAAGATGTGTGGTTCTAGGCTTATGCCATTTTCTCATAATTGTTTTCGATTGTGAGAATTGTTTTCACCCATTCAGGGTAATTCAGGAGTCCTTCCAGTCTGATTCTTTGAAGGCCATCATTTCGGTTTTATTCATTCTCAGCTTTCAGCTATTATTCTCCAAATCATACCGGCGCATCATTCAAGTATTCTCTAATCAGCTCGTGATCTATTCGTTCTCATGTATCTAAGTTCCCTCAAGTATCATCATTCATTTTCCAATTCTTCCCGGTGAATTGTGCCTTGCTACTTCCATTTTTCAATTCTTACGGTGGTCCATTCAAGATTACTCTTCTCTGGGTTTCTTATTAATTCATTTGTTCTTTCAAATCCTAACGGTGGTTTGTTGAAGTCTTTTCCCCAAGTTTGCGCTATAGCTATCTTAATCTTTTTTACGAGAATAAGTGGTATGCCAAATCCGTTGCTTGTCATCAATTTAATTGGCGAGGGATATGCATAATGTAATTCTTATTCTTGTTTCTTCCAAGTGATTATTTCTTTATTCCGGAGGTTCATCAAATTCTCTATTTCAATTGTTTTCATCTTTTCTTTTCCGGGGTTTCAAGTTTTCTGCATTATCTCGTCGCAAAGCTCCATTTAATCATTCCAAGGCTTCACCTTATATTCTCAACTTCTCTTTCTTTTTGTCATCCTTTTATTACCGGAGTTCTTCATGGAGGCTCTACATGATGGTTCTTTAAGGATTTAATTCCTTCTCGAAGTGTTCGTCGAGATTCTTTTCAGAGGAGCTCAAGTATTCTTCATCTTGCATAATGAAGTGCAATTCTTTCTACCTTATCTTTTGAGGTGGTGTTATGTCATTCTTGATAATTTCCCTTCGGGTTTCATGATTCACAAGTTATCAAGAATGAGATATTTTAAATCCATCAATCTCGTCATTGGAGTTATCTTGGGTTATATTTCACCTAAAGCCTTCCCTAAGGATTGTTGCTAATTATGATGCTTATAAATGATCCAAGTTTTTCATTTATCCTCCCGGTGAAATAAGTTTCTCGTCTTCTTGGTCATATCAATCCAATCTATTGTTTTCCGTTAGTGGCAGAATTTCACCTCATAATTTTGAGATGTTTTCCATAAGTCCACTTCAAGCTTATCCTTTTCGTTGGTGTTAATCCAACAACTCCGTTCTAGTATTTGTTTTAAGCGTGTTCTCCCAAGATCTTGTTTTCCCTCCGTTCATTTCATTCCATTCTTTCTTTTCTTCCGGAGGCGTTGTGATGTTGCTCTTTTCTCTCATCATCTCGAATGGTGAGGATCATGTTCTTTTCATGCTTATCCCTTTAACCGAAGTGTTGTGTCCTCTACTCAAGTTCTTTTCGCCTTTTCAAGTCTTGCATCTCTTTTCAACCAGAGTGTTGTCCGAATTTGTTCTTCCTTGTTCCTCTTTCCTAACGGAGTGCTTTCAACTTTTTTCATCTCCGTTGCGTTCTTTTCTCGAAATGGTTTAACCTCTCAAGGTTCCTTGGTTTCACTCCTTTGTTAAAGAAGTAACTTAGTTTTACCTCCTTTCTTCCTCTTCCGTTTTTCCCTCCGGTGCCATTCTAGATCTCGGGACGAGATCCTCTCGTAGTGGTGGAGCGTTGTAACGCCCCGAGACCGTTGCGCCAGGTGTCTTCCAGTTATTCGCTGTCGTTGCCATGTCATTTGTTTGCGTGTCATGCATTTCATATCATGTCATCATGTGCATCGCATTTGCATTCGTGTTCGTCTCATGTATCCGAGCATTTTCCCCGTTGTCCGTTTCTCAATCCGGCACTCCTATGTCCTCCGGCGTCTCCTTTTGCCTCTTTTCGTGTGCGGGTGTTAAACTGTCTCGGATTGGACCGAGATTTGCTAAGAGGCCTTGGTTCACCACCGGTAGACCGCTTATCAAGTTTCGTGCCATTTGGAGTTTGTTTGATACTCCAACGGTTGACTGGGTAACCGTAAAGGCCTCGTGTGTGTTGCAGCCCAACACCCCTCCAAAGTGGCCCAAAACCCATTCAAACCCTCTCCATCCTCTCGGTCGTTCGATCATGATTGCGTGGCCGAAAACCGCACCTCATTTGGACTCTCCTAGCTCCCTCTACCTATATATATGTGTGCCTCCCTGAAATTTCGCGCAGATGGAACCCTAATTTTTCCCCTCGCGCCGCCGGACATGTCCGCACCGCCCCTCCAATGAATCACGCAGCGCCACCTCAGCCGCCGCCGTCCCACGCGCCGCCGAGGCCCGCCAGGCCCGCGTTCGGCCCCCGCGGGCCCAGCGCCGC
>NC_041382.1:370162722-370164975 GCF_002162155.2 Triticum dicoccoides | reverse complement strand
CGCACCATCGCCGGAGGAGCTCGCCGCCGGCGTCGACCTGCCCCTGGACGAGATCCACCAAGTCCACTAACCAAACGGCGCCCCGATCCCGGATCTCTTCGTCCCGCTTCTCTCCGTCCCGCTTTTCGCGGAGGTGAAATTCCACTGAGTCCCAGATCTGTGTTATTTTCATGCCATGTTCATCGCATCATAACTTCATCATCGTTGCTCCGTTTTGCATGCATGAGATATCGAATTGTTCATCTGGATGTGCTCTTCATTTTGTTCCATTGCAGCATGCTTATTTGAGTCAATCTTGATGCCTAAAATGCTGTTGCAAGAGTGCTATAAAATGTTAGTTCCTGATTCTTATCAGTTTATGAGCATTTGTCATTTTTGCCATGATTATTGTGTGCTGCATATGGTAATGAGCTCTACATGTGTTTTGGGCTATGCCATGCCATCTTTACAGGGGTGTATGCCATGTATTTTTGTGATCAATGTGGTGACTAGAACAAGCATGCAAAGTAGCTCTCGTGATGTTGCTGATTTCAGTGACTTAGAAATTCACAAGTCATTTTCCTGCTATTATTTTTATGACATGAATTCATGTTGCTACAGAGTGATCCATGCCTCTTTTGAGCATGTTCAGTAAGGATGATTTTGAGATATTGTTATGCTCTATCCATCCATGCCCTTGTTTGCATTTATGGAGTACCCTAGCATAACTCAATCTTGCTCTATTTTTGCTATAAAATATTCCTGGCAGATTGTTTACATGTTAATCAATTTTGCCGAGGTTGTTGTAATTGATCCATGCATGCTATAAGATTGTTCTTGCCATGGCTAGCTTCTTGATCATGTCTTCTTGCTGGGTGTATGCTTAGTTTGTCATGCAATGCCTTGTGGTGAGTGCATCGAGCTCGCAAACATGCCTTCATAATTCTATTTATGCCATGTCCAGTTTTCTGCTAAGTCTGAATCTGTTAACGAAACTTGCTATGTTTACATGGGTGCCATCATATCTTCTGATCCTTTTTGGCTTATGGTCAGTAAGGGACTTTTGTTATATGCTTTGAGTTGATTCACGCCATGCATGTGTTTGCTATGATCTTATCTTGTAGCATGTTGTTATCTTGCTCTAAGCATTGCTTCATGATGTTAATTCCTGACATGTTAGTATTTTCACTAAGTCTGTGAAGCTGAATCTTTTGCCCATTTGCCATGCTTGTTTGAACCTGCTCTTGTGTGATTTAGCCGTAGCTCAGTGTTCATCTTTTGTCAAGCATCTTGAGTAGATCATTGCCATGTGCTTTGTTGCTATGTTGGAGTGCAGTAGTTTAGTTTCTTGTTGCATTCTAGATGGCATCATGCTGTTAATCGTAGAATCATGCCATTATTGTTTTGCTTGTCATTTGCAAACCGTGCATCCGATTCCAGCGATCTTTATATCGATTTCGACCGAAATCAACTCATCTTTCCAGCTGCGCTCTTGGTTTGCCAAGTTGAGGCCTGGTTCAATATTTTCCTTCTGGAGCTCGCATATGCATTGCATATCACATCCCGCATATCATGCCATGTTTTGCATCATGTTGCTTGCGCATTGCACCGTGGTTGATTGTTGTCTCCTTTGCTTGTGTTCTTGCCTTGGGTAGAGCCGGGAGACGAGTACATGATTGAGGAACCTGTTGAGTACGCTTACGAGGGTCAAGTCTTCGTCTTCTCTGAGAACTTTGCAGGCAAGATGACCATACCCTCAAAATCACTTCTATATTTGCTTGCTAGTTGCTCGCTCTTTTGCTATGTCGCGATACCTACCGCTTGCTATATCATGCCTCCCATATTGCCATGTCAAGCCTCTAACCCACCTTTCCTAGCAAACTGTTGTTTGGCTATGTTACCGCTTTGCTCAGCCCCTCTTATAGAGTTGCTAGTTGCAGGTGAAGATGGAGTTTGTTCCATGTTGGAACATGGATATTTTGTTGGGATATAACAATATATCTTATTTAATTAATGCATCTATATACTTGGTAAAGGGTGGAAGGCTCGGCCTTATGCCTGGTGTTTTGTTCCACTCTTGTCGCCCTAGTTTCCGTCATACCGGTGTTATGTTCCTTGATTTTGCGTTCCTTACGCGGTTGGGTTATAATGGGAACCCCTTGACAATTCGCCTTGAATAAAACTCTTCCAGCAAGGCCCAACCTTGGTTTTACTTTTGCACTAACAACCTAGCCTTTTCCCTTAGGTTTCCGGAGCCGAGGGTCATCTTTATTT
>NC_041382.1:370102159-370162433 GCF_002162155.2 Triticum dicoccoides | reverse complement strand
GGCCAGTGCTCCTCTGAGTGTTGGTCCAAACTAGAGCCCCTTGCAGCGCCCCCTCGGGGAAACTCGAGGTTTGGTTTTAGTTGTACAGATTGCTCATCCGATGTGCCCTGAGAACGAGATATGTGCAGCTCCTATCGGGATTTGTCGGCACATTCGGGCGGCTTTGCTGGTCTTGTTTTACCGAGCCTGATCGGGTCTTCCTGGGAGAAGGGATATCCTTCGTTGACCGTGAGAGCTTGTGATGGGCTAAGTTGGGACAACCCTGCAGGGTCTTGAACTTTTGAAAGTCGTGCCCGCGGTTATGGGCTGATGGGAATTTGTTAATATCCGGTTGTAGAAAACCTGACACTTAACTTAATTAAAATGCATCAACCGCGTGTGTAGCCGTGATGGTCTCTTTTCGGCGGAGTCCGGGAAGTGAACACGGTTCTTGTGTTATGTTTGACGTAGGTAGTTTCAGGATCACTTCTTGATCATTTCTAGTTCACGACCGTGCTTTGTTTCTCTTCTCGCTCTCATTTGCGTAAGTTAGCCACCATATATGCTAGTGCTTGATGCAGCTCCACCTCACTACCCTTTCCTACCCATAAGCTTAAATAGTCTTGATCGCGAGGGTGTGAGATTGCTGAGTCCCCGTGACTCACAGATTACTTCCAAAACCAGTTGCAGGTGCCGATGATACCGTGCAGGTGACGCAACCGAGCTCAAGGAGGAGCTCGATGAAGATCGTGTCTGTTGTGTTGTTTCGTTTCCAGTCGATCAGTAGTGGAGCCCAGTTGGGGCGACCGGGGATCTGTTGCATTAGGGGTTGTCTTTCTTTGTTTTGGTTCCGTAGTCGGACCTTGATTGTATTCTGGATGATGTAATGCCATATTCATGTATTGTGTGAAGTGGCGATTGTAAGCCAACTCTTTATCCCTTTCATTTCAGTACATGGGATGTGTAAAGATTACCCCTCTTGCGACATGCCTACAATGCGGCTATGCCTCTAAGTCATGCTCCGACACGTAGGAGATATAGCCGCATCGTGGGTGTTACAAGTGGCGACTCCGGCTCAGGCTGTGGAGCTGATGTCAGGCTCCGGTATGCATGAATGGCCTCCGACAAAACAAGGTACGTGCCTGAAAATAAGTAAAACAAAGAGGGAGCAGGCAAGGTAATAGTCTCAAAGTAATTTTTATCAAATATCAGTCTATATTTAAGTATCTTCTTCTTATCCTTAACAATAAAATGATGTGCTACCGTACTCTTATAATCTAGAAAAATAGGAGGTAGCAACTTTTCCTCTTTCTCATAATGCCTAATAGGTATGTTAAAGTGTGCAGCAAGGCGCGAGGCAAAGATGCCCCCAAAGACGGGATCCTTTGTACGGTTCAAGTTTAACCATTTAGCAACAATAGCGCGTAAACTAAAAGTGGTATCACGGAACAAAGCATGGCGCAAAATAACAATATCAGGGGCACTAAGGTTTCCCTTGTTCCCGCGACCAATTAAGCATCTACTAGCAAATATTGCAAAGTAACGTAGAACAGGAAAATGTATGTTAGTAATTCTTGCATCGGAAACTTTCCTCGTTTCCCCTACAGCAATCATATCAATAAATCCCTCCACATCATTATGATGTGGTTCCTCTATGCTGCCCTCAAAGGGTATCTTACAGACCCGGCAAAAATCATATAGTGACATCTCCTTAACCTCATCATATAAATGAAATTCCACGGAAGGTGGCGACCTCCTAGCATGGAAATCAAATTTTTGCACAAAAATATTAATGAGTAGGAGATACTGTTCGAGCTGGTCGTGGAGGAAGTCGGTGAGGCCTGCATTCTCAGCCAAATAATAAAAGTCTTCATAAATCCCGGCTGCTCTCAAGAACTCATCACAAGGCCATTCACACGGCCGAACCTCCACAGTGTGAGGGAGATTATATTTGGGCTTCTTATTCTCTTCACTTTGCTTATCGTTCGAGCTCCAGCTCGAAGAGCCTCTCAACAATCTCTTCATCATTTACTCTGAAATTTTTAGTGACTCAAGATAAAAATGAACCAAACTCAACAAGATTGATAGCAACTACTCCCACAAGTGCCTAGAGGCCATATCATGCATTAAAACTACTTTTGACCACATAAATTTGACATGCAAGCTCAAGAACAGGGTCACCTAAGCAACAAAAAATTGCAATAAATAAAGCACTAGAACAAAACCTAATTGGACCATTGGAGGAGTCACATACCGAAGAACAATCCCCCAAAGCGGTTTTTTGAATGGAGCTTTGAGCAAGGAGATCGAAAATGGCAGCAAGTTGAGCTAGAACTCGGGTTTGAGCTGGTGGAGGATTTTTTGGAGGAAGACGAAGTGTGTGGGTGCAAGAATAAGTGGAGTGGGGCCATGTGGGGTCCACCAGGCAGGGGGCGCGCCCCAGGGGGTGGGTGCGCCCTCCACCCTCGTGGGCACATGGGGAGGCCCCCTGGTGTGTTCTCAGTGCCAATAATTCTTAAATATTCTAGAAAAAAATCATATTTCATTTTCGGAGCATTTGGAGAACTTTTGTTTGCGGGGTATTTTTTTGCAAGGATAATTCAGAAAACTGACAGAAAATACTATTTTTGCTTTATTTAATCTAAATAACAGAAATTAAAAAGGGGGTACAAAGAGTTGTGCTGTCTAACTTCATCCATCTCATGCTCATCAAGAGGAATCCACTAACAAGGTTGATCAAGTCTTGTTAACAAACTCTTTTCGAATAACATGAAACCGGAGAATTTTCGAATAACACTAAGTTACCTCAATGGGGATATGCATGTCCCTAATAATAAGAATATCATATTTCTTCTTAGCAGTAGGAAGAGGAAATTCAAAACCTCCAATAGTAATCGTTGGAACTTTTCCAATAGAATTGATATTGTGGACTTGAGGTTGTTTCCTCGAAAGTGTACTGTATGCTCATTACCATTAACATGAAAAGTGACATTGCCTTTGTTGCAATCAATAACAGCCCCTGCAGTATTCAGAAAGGGTCTACCAAGAATAATAGACATACTATCATCCTCGGGAATATCAAGAATAACAAAGTCCATTAAAATAGTAATGTTTGCAACCACAACAGGCACATCCTCACAAATACCGACAGGTATAGCAGTTGATTTATCAGCCATTTGCAAAGATATCAGTAGGTGTCAACTTATTCAATTCAAGTCTACGATATAAAGAGAGAGGCATAACACTAACACCAGCTCCGAGATCACATAAAGTGTAATTAGCAATCATGGTGGAAATTTCAACTTCCAGTATCTTTCTTTTATTAGTAACAATATCCTTCATGTACTTAGCATAAGGGTTTATTTTAAGCATATCAGTCAAACGCATACGCAAAAAGATAGGTCTAATCATTTCAGCAAAGCGCTCAAAATCCTCATCATCCTTTTTCTTGGATGGTTTAGGAGGAAAAGGCATGGGTTTCTGAACCCATGGTTCCCTTTCTTTACCGTTCTTCCTAGCAACGAAGTCTCTCTTATCATAACGTTGATTCTTTGATTGTGGGTTATCAAGATCAACAGCAGGTTCAATCTCTACATCATTGTTATTGCTAGGTTGAGCATCAACATGAACATCATCATTAACATTATCACTAGGTTCATGTTCATTACCAGATTGTGTTTCAGCATCAGAAATAGAAATATCATTGGGATTCTCAGGTGTGTCTACAACGGGTTCACTAGGAGCATGCAAAGTCCTATCATTTTTCCTTTTCTTCTTCTTAGAAGAACTAGGTGCATCAACATTAGTTTTCTGAGAATCTTGCTCAATTCTCTTAGGGTGGGCCTCAGGATACAAAGGTTCCTGAGTCATTTTACCCCCTCTAGTCACAACTCTAACAGCATTATCATTTTTCTTATTATTTAATTCATTGAGAAAATCATTCTGAGCTTTAAGTACTTGTTCTACTTGAGTGGTAACCATAGAAGCATGTTTACTAATAAGTTTTAGTTCACCTTTAACTCTAGACATATGATCACTCAAGTGTTCAATCATATAAGCATTTCGTTTCAATTGTCTACCAACATAAGCATTGAAGTTTCCTTGTTTAACAATAAAATTATCAAACTCATCTAAGAACTGGCTAGCAGACTTATAATGAGGAATATCACCTTCATCAAATCTATAGAGAGAATTTACCTTTACTACCTGTGTTGGGTTATCAAGACCATGTATTTCTTCAATAGGTGGTAAATTCTTAACATCTTTAGCTTTAATACCCTTTTCTTTCATAGATTTCTTTGCCTCTTGCATATCTTCAGGACTGAGAAATAGAATACCCCTTTTCTTCTGAGTTGGCTTAGGAGTTGGTTCATGAAGTGTCTAATCATTTTCATTACTCAACATATTATTCAATAGCAATTCCGCTTGATCAACAATTCTTTCCCTAAAAACACAACTAGCACAACTATCCAAGTGGTCTCTGGAAGCATCAGTTAGTCCATTATAAAAGATATCAAGTATTTCATTTTTCTTGAGAGGATGATCAGGCAAAGCATTAAGTAATTGGAGAAGCCTCCCCCAAGCTTGTGGGAGACTCTCTTCTTCAATTTGCACAAAATTATATATTTCCCTTAAGGCAGCTTGTTTCTTATGAGCGGGGAAATATTTAGCAAAGAAGTAATAAATCATATCCTGGGGACTACGCACACAACCAGGATCAAGAGAATTAAACCATATTTTAGCATCACCCTTTAATGAGAATGGAAATAACCTAAGGATAAAGTAATAGCGAATTTTCTCATCATTAGTGAACAGGGTGGCTATATCATTTAATTTAGTAAGATGTGCCACAATAGTTTCAGATTCATAGCCATAGAAAGGATCCGATTCAACCAAAGTAATTAACTCACGATCGATAGAGAAATCATAATCCTTATCAGAAATACAGATAGGTGAAGTAGCAAAAGCAGGGTCATATTTCATTCTAGCATTCAAAGATTTTTCTTTAAGCTTAGCTAATAATTTCTTAAGGTCATATCTATCATTGCAAGCTAAAAAGTCTCTAGCAGTTTCTTCATCCATAACATAACCCTCGGGCACAACGGGCAATTCATATCTAGGGGGAGAATCTTCATCATCACTTTCATCAATATTATCAATTTCAATAATTTCATTCTCTCTAACCCTGGCAAGTTGTTCATCAAGAAATTCACCTAGTGGCAAAGTATTAAAGCATAGAAGTAATTTCATCATAAGTATCATGCAAAGCAGAAGTGGCATCATCAATAACATGCGACATATCAGAATGAATAGCAGGAGTAGGTGTCGCAAGTTTACTCAAAACAGAAGGTGAATCAAGTGCAGAGCTAGATGGCAGTTCCTTACCTCCCCTCATAGTTGAGGAAAAAATCTTGGTTCTTTCATCTTTCAAGTTCTTCATAGTGATCAGCGGATATAAATCCCAAGTGACTCAAAGAATAGAGTTGTGCTCCCCGATAATGGCGCCAGAAAATAGTCTTGATAACCCACAAGTATAGGGGGTCGCAACCGTTTTCGAGGGTAGAGTATTCAACCCAAATTTATTGATTCGACACAAGGGGAGCCAAAGAATATTCTCAAGTATTAGCAACTGAGTTGTCAATTCAATCGCACCTGAAAAACTTAATATCTGCAGCAAAGTATTTAGTAGCAAAGTAGTATGAAAGTAATGGCAACGGTGGCAAAAGTAACAGTATTGATTTTGTAGTGATTGTAACAGCGGCAATGAAAAAGTAACTAAGCAAAGATCAATATGTGAAAAGCTCATAGGCAATGGATCAGTGATGGATAATTATGTCGGATGCGATTCCTCATGCAACAGTTATAACATAGGGTGACATAGAACTAGCTCCAGTTCATCAATGTAATGTAGGCATGTATTCCGAATATAGTCATACGTGCTTATGGAAAAGAACTTGCATGACATCTTTTGTCCTACCCTCCCATGGTAGCGGGGTCCTATTGGGAACTAAGGGATATTAAGGCCTCCTTTTAATAGAGTACCGGACCAAAGCATTAACACTTAGTGAATACATGAACTCCTCAAACTACGATCATCACCGGTAAGTATCCCGATTATTGTCACTTCGGGGTTAACGGATCATAACACATAATAGGTGACTATAGACTTGCAAGATAGGATCAAGAACTCACATATATTCATGAAAACATAATAGGTTAAGATCTGAAATCATGGCACTCAGGCCCTAGTGACAAGCATTAAGCATAGCAAGGTCATAGCAACATCAATCTCAAAACATAATGGATACTAGGGATCAAACCCTAACAAAACTAACTCGATTACATGATAAATCTCATCCAACCCATCACCGTCCAGCAAGCCTACAATGGAATTACTCACGCACGGCGGTGAGCATCATGAAATTGGTGATGGAGGAAGGATGATGACGATGGCGATGGATTCCCCTCTCCGGAGCCCCGAACGGACTCTAGATCAGCCCTCCTGAGAGAGATTAGGGCTTGGCGGCGGCTCCCTATCGTAAAATGCGATGAATCCTTCTCTCTGATTTTTTTCTCCTCAAACATGAATATATAGAGTTGGAGTTGAGGTCGGTGGAGCACCAGGGGGCCCACAAGGTAGGGGGCGCGCCCAGGGGGTAGGCACGCCCCCACCCTCATGGACAGGGTGTGGGCCCCCTGGCCTTGATTCTTTCGCCAGTATTTTTATATATTCCAAAAATATTCTCCATTGATTTTCAGGTCATTCTGAGAACTTTTATTTCTACACAAAAATAACACCATGGCAATTTTGCTGAAAACAGCATCAGTCCGGGTTAGTTCCATTCAATTCATGCAAGTTAGAGTCCAAAACAAGGGAAAAAGTGTTTGGAAAAGTAGATACGATGGGGACGTATCACCTGCCCCTTTGAAGATGAGCCTAGCTAGGATCTGGGGCATGTATGAAGATGAGAACAAGCTTAGGCTGAGGGACAATGCAGTTAATGCTGAAGAAAATCTTAGGGTTGTGAGAGAGAAGGAAAAGATGGAAAAAGACTTGAGGTTTTTTAAGGTTGATTTTGCTCAAATGGTGGCTGAGAAGGAGCAAGCTCTGGCCCAACTAGGCAACACACAACTTGCTCTGTCTGACATGAAGGAAGATCTTGATAAGAAGAAGATGTTTGACAAATCATTCACAAACATTCATCAAGTTGTGAGGGCCAAGGCAGAGAAAGAGAGGGACCTCATGAAGCAAGAAAGGGACAATATCATGGAAGAGAGGGACAGTCTAGTGCAAGAGAGGGACAATCTGGTGCTGGAGAGGAATGTGCTAAAGCAAGAGAAGAAGAAGTTAGAGTACATGATTGGTGATCTTTTCAAACATAAGGAAGACACCAAAGGCAAGATAAGGAAGCTGAAAAAGATGCTTCAAGAATTTGAGTGATGCAATGGTGGTCTAATGTAATCATTAGTAGCAGGTCCAGTATGACCTTGCACTTTAAGTTCCAGACTTATTTGTATTCAGTTAACTGTATTTAGTAATTTGACTAATTTTTGTACTGAAGTATGTACTTCAATTTAAGTACTTTGATTGAATTGAAGTGTTGTTATTAATGATTTAATGAGTTAACTGAATTTTTGACACTTAACTGAACTTTGATAGTTAACTGAATTGTTCAGAGTTAACTGAATTTGTTCACAGTTTAACTGTACTTTGACAATTAACTGAATTTTTCAAAGTGTAGTGAATTTGTTCACATATAACTGTAATTGTGACAGTTAACTAAACTTTGATAGTTAACTGGATTTTTTAGAGTTAACTGAATTTGTTCATAGTTAACTATACTTTGACAGTTAGCTGCATTTTTCAAAGTTTAGTGAATTTGTTTAACTGGTTGAACTACAGTACTTAACTGAATATGTGCTTAACTGAATATGTGCACCATATGGACCATACTCATTGGTCCTATCTATTTTGGGAAAGAGTTGGTTGCAGCACATTGTTGCATATGGACCCTACTCATAGCATCTCATGTTGCATCAGTAGACCACATGCAGACATTCAAATTCATAACTGACCACAACATCCATAACTAACTAACTACATCATTGGATAGTTCAACATTAGCATAGGATAGGATAGGATAGCATGCCATAGCATCATAGTTCAACATCTGAGTTCACCATCATACTTAACAGTACCACAGCATCATGAAATAACTTATATGTTCTACATATATGAGCACACCTAAACAACAAATGCCAAAATATTTAACTTATATGCTGCTCTACTATACCAGCATACCTAATGTCTTCATCTTCAGCTACTGCATCACCCTGCTTCTGCTTCAGTTCTCCTTCAACATCTTCAGCCTCTCGGAGCAGCGCACCACCGCATCTGCAGCCTCTTGTTGCTTGCATTCTTCTTCCTCTTCCTGTTGTCCACCTCTTCCTGCACAGGCACCTTGTCCGCCTCTTCCTCCTCCTCTTGCTTGACGACGACGAAGTCAGGCACATCCGACAATGCGTCCACGTCGATGGGGAGGTTCACAGCCCATGGTGCGATCTGCACCTCATCCGGCTCGTCGTTAGAGAGGACGATGATGCCCACCTCCCACTCCTCAGACGACTCGGTCTATGGGTCGTAGCCAGAGTCCGCGTCAGAGGTGAGGTGCTCGTGCTCGAAATCCGACGACGAATCCGCGTCGTAGACGTCGTCGGGAAGGAGGAGATCAGGCTAGAACCTGTCCCAGTACGCCGTGTTGATTGGCGCGGGGATGGCAAGGACGACGTCACGCACGCGCTCAGCCCTGGAGGCGACACGGTTCGGATCTGGCTCTTGCAGCGGCGCCTTGGCTGACCGGTACATCCACCAGCGCGCGCGCTGGTCCGGATCATCCGACCGCTTCTCCCCCATGGCGAACTGTAGGATCTTCGTCGGATGGACGCTGGCACTGCCGTACGGGCCGTTGGGCATGGAGCGAAGGTTCTCGTCGTCCGTCATCACTTTGATGAGGCCGCGCGCGTGGTTCCTCATCATCTGGATGCTTGGGAACCAGCGCGTGATATCCTGCAGGTCCGCCCACACCGCCTGGTCGTTGTCAGCCAGATCTTTGACGGCCCTCTGCCATCTGAGGCTGCCGTCCATGGCGTCGACGGTGGCGTGGAGCTCGGAGAGGGTTTTCTTTGTGGCGATGAGATGGAGGTGGGTAGCCCAAGGAACGAGGAGACGAGGGAAGTGGGGAGTGGGTAGTGGGCGGCGAGAGCAGTGGGTTGACATCTTTAAGACAGGTGTGAAAACCGAATCATCTCTCGCTCGGAAAAATCAGTATTAGTATAGCAGTGGCAGCAAATACACCAAACCACTACTACTACTCCATTGGCATTGCTTCTAGCTTACCAAACCATGATCCGGGGTTTGAGACCCAGGCCAAACATTTTTTTATTCTTTTTTCCTTACATTATATTTAGTTATCTGTAGGCCAAATAATTGCACCTAACTACATTCAGTTTGATGTATGGAGTTAAATTTAACTTCATTAAACATTTAAACAGAAGTTAACTGAATTTTCGACTACATTTGTATTGAACTTTACTAATTGAACTTTGCTAACTAGACTTTGCTAACTTAACTGAATATTGGAAAGCATTAACTGGATTAAACTGAACTTTGCTAACTGATAGAAGTTAACTGAATTTAGTAAAGCATTAAAACCCAGCTAATGCCACATGTTTGCCGTCACAGTATTTAGTTACAAAAAGGGTAGTTAATGCCACTGTTTGCCATAAGAAAATGAGGCACTGGATGCTCCTTTCTGCATCCGAAAAATTCCACTCAATGTTTTACATCACTTCAGGCCTTAACAAAAAAAGGTAGTCTGAACTGCCACCAAATCAAGCATTAGGGGGAGCATTTAGATCAGGAATTAGGCTGCTCCCCATGTCGTCTCCAAACAACAGCCACCATGCCCTCTCACGTGGCATTACTCATCTTCATGTACCTGCATCTGTAATTCTTCCTCCCATGCCTCTGCCTGCAGCTTGAATTCCTCCTCTTCCTCTCCATGCATCTGGATTTCCTACTCCTCTACCTGCATCTACATTTCTTCCTCCCCTGCCTCTCCAAGCATGCACATTTCTGCCTCCTCTTCTTGGAACTGCATCAACATTTGCTCCTCTTCATGGCACTGCATTTGCATTTGCTCCTCTTCCTGGAACTGCATTTGCTCCTCTTCCAAGCACAGCATTTGCTCCTCTTCCTCTCCTTCCTGCTGGATTTCCTTCTCATCTTCCTCTCCTCTTCGTCTCCTTTTCCTTCCTCTTCCTTGCCAATAGCTTCAGATCCTTCTCCTCTATCAGCTGCTGTGCTTGCCCTTGTCTATCTACCAATGTTCATCTCTGTAGTGACCCTTGGCTATGGTATTGCAGCACCAGCAGCAGCAAGAAATGAAGACTACTGTGGCAATGGGCCATGAACTCTTTGTTGAGCTCTTCTAGCTCTATGTAACGCCCTCGATGCGGCTATATCTCCCACGTGTCGAAGCACGACTTAGAGGCATAACCGCGTGGAAAGCAATGTCGCAAGAGAGGTAATCTTCACACAACCCATGTAATACAATATGGTAAAAGATACATAGTTGGCTTACAATCGCCACTTCACACAATTACATGAATAAAGCATTACATCAACCAGATACAATCAAGGTCCGACTACGGAACCAAAATAAAGAACAACCCCAAATGCGACAAGGTCCCCGATCGACCCCAACTGGGCTCCACTACTGATCAACTAGAACGAAACAACACAAAGGACAAGATCTTCATCGAGCTCCTCCTTGAACTTGGTTGCGTCATCTACTCGGTATCATCGGCACCTGCAAGCTGGTTTTGGAAGTATCTATGAGACACGGGGACTCAGCAATCTCGCACCCTCGCGATCAAGACTATTTAAGCTTATAGGAAGGGTAAAAGGTATGAGGTGGAGTTGCGGCAAGCGACTAGCATATATGGTGGCTAACCTATTCGCAAAAGAGAGCGAGAAGAGAAGGCAAAGCACGATCGAGAAACTATGATCAAGAAGTGATCCTAGAACAACCTACGTCAAGCATAACTCCAACACTGTGTTCACTTCCGGGACCCCGCCGAGAAGAGACCATCACGGTAACACACGCGGTTGGTGCATTTTATTTAAGATCAACTTCAGGTTTTCTACAACCGGACGTTAACAAATTCCCATCTGCCCATAACCGCGGGCACGGCTTTCGAAAGTTCAATCCCTGCAGGGCTGTCCCAACTTAGCCCATGACAAGCTCTCACGGTCAACGAAGGATATACCTTCTCCCAAGACGTTCCGATCAGACTCGGTATCCCGGTTCTACAAGACAACTTCGACAAGATAAAACAAAACTAGCAACACCGCTCGAATGTGCCGACAAATCCCGATAGGAGCTGCACATATCTCGTTCTCAGGGCACACTCAGATGAGCGCTCCATACAACTAAAACCAAACCTCGAGTTTCCCCGAGGGGGCGCTGCACAGGGCTCTAGTTTGGACCAACACTCAGAGGAGCACTGGCCCGGGGGGGTTTAAATAAAGATGACCCTTGAGTCTGCAGAACCCAAGGGAAAGAAAAGGCTAGGTGGCGAATGGTAAAACCAATGTTGGGCATTGCTGGAGGAGTTTTATTCAAGGTGAATTGTCAAGGGGTTCCCATTATAGCCCAACCGCGTAAGGAACGCAAAATCCGAGAACATAACACTGATATGACAGAAACTAGGGCGGCAAGAGTGGAACAAAACACCAGGCATAAGGTCGAGCCTTCCACCCTTTACCAAGTATATAGATGCATTAATTAAATAAGATATATTGTGATATCCCAACAAGTAAACATGTTCCAACAAGGAACAACATCTCCATGTTCCAACAAGGAACAAACTTCAATCTTCACCTGCAACTAACAACGCTATAAGAGGGGCTGAGCAAAGCGGTAACATAGCCAAACAACGGTTTGCTAGGACAAGGTGGGTTAGAGGCTTGGTTCAACAATATGGGAGGCATGATAAGCAAGTGGTAGGAATCGCAACATAGGCATAGCGAAAGAGTGAGCACTAGCAAGCAAAGATAGAAGTGATTTCGAGGGTATGGTCATCTTGCCTGAAATCCCGCAAGGAAGAAGAACGAGTCCATGAAGAAGACAAACGGACGTAGTCGAACGGGTCCTCACAAATGCGACGTTACCGGAACCAACCCGAAGAAGCAAACACCGGAAAGAAGCACACAACATAGTAAACAACCAACACATGAACATGATATGATATGCGGGATGCGATATGGGATGCATATGCATGATTTGACAAGGAATGATGGAACCTGGCCTCAACTTGGAAATCCAAGTGTACCACTGGAAAGGTGAGGTGATTTCGGTTGAAATCGATATAAAGAACACCAGAATCGGAGACACGGTTTGGAAATGGCAAGCGAAACAAATATGGCACCGGTCTGCGATAAACAGCAAGTAGCCATCTAAATGCAACAAGATAATTATGCTACAGCACTCAAACATGGCAACAAAATACATGGCAGGGATCCGCTCATAATGCTTGACAAAATAGGAACACTGAGCTACGGCCAATTCATCCATTAACAGGTTCAAACAAGCATGGCAAATGTGCAATTGATAAACAGGTTTCAAACTTAGTGAAATTAACACAAGCCTGGAATTTCAGATCAGGTAGCACACTTTGGAGCATGAAAAATATATGCTACAGGAACTTAACATGATAAAGTAAAGCACGACATGGAGCTACTCAAACAGCTTAACAAAAGTCCCTTAGTGACCTTGAGCCAAAAGGGATCAGAAAATACAATTCCAAGCATGTGAACATGGCAAAAACATAATCAGTTTACAGACTTAGTGAAAAACTGGAGCATGCAAATCTGTTAACGAGTAGGCATGTTTACGAGCTCGATGCACTCACTACAGAGCAAGGCATGACAAACTAAGCATACACCCATCAGGAATACACATTATATAAGCTAGACATGGCAAGAACAACAACATAACATGCACGGTTCAACAACAACATCCTCGGCAAAATCGCTAACAAGTAGACAATCTGCCAGGAATTACGAAATAGCAAAAGTAGAGCTCGATTAACTCAAGCTAGGGTGCTCCATAATTGCAAAGAAAGACATGGATGGATAGAGCACCACAAGATTAACAAAACATACTTACTGATCATCCTCAAAAGAGGCACGCATCACTAGGAAACAACATGAACATATGGCATATTGATAAAAACAGATCAAGGACTTAGTGATATTTCTAAGTCCCTGAAATCAGCATTAACGAATGCACTACTTTGCAAGCTTGTGCTAGTCACCACACACATCACAAAAATACATGGATAGCACCTCTGTAAAGATGGCAAAACATATAACAAAACTCATGTATAGCTCAGGAGCATATCATGCACACAATAATCATGGCAAAAATGACAAATAGCTATTTGGTGCAGCAGATCTGACAATTAACTCAAATAGCTCTCTTCCAACAGCATTTCGGGCATCAAGCTGAGCTCAAATGAAAATGATGCAATGAGATGAAATGATGTGCTCTCTGAGAAGAACATTTTGATATGCTACACGCTCAAAACGGAGCTACGGATGCGGAGTTACGGCATGATCAACATGAGCACATGAACTCTGAAATCTCAGGACTTAGAGAAAAAAACATGGGCGCAGGATAGCTATCGTGCGCACGAGCAGGGAATCGTGCTGGCTCACCATGGGCTTCGGCCCAAACGTGGAGAGAGGCCGGCTGGCCTGACGGGACGGATGCGGGGCCTGGCGATGAGGCCCACGAGCGGAGGGCTCGTCGTTCTCCTCCCGATCCCGCCTGGATCGGAGAGGCAGGGAGCAACGGCTCCGGCGCGACGCCGGCGAGGCTGGGCGGCGAGCCGGCGAGGGAACGGCACCGGGAGATGTGGGGACGGCCGGATCCGGTCGCTCCGGACCCATTCCGGCCAGATCCGGGGCCTGGCGACGACGGGGTGGCGCCGGTGCAGCGAGATGGAGGCGGGGCACTCCGGTAAGGTGGCAGTGAAGTCCGGTGAGCGGAGCACTCCGGTGGAGGACGCAAAGAACATGGCGGGGCCGAGCGGCGCGGTTGAAGAGGGGGTTGCGCGCGGGCGTGTGGAGCGACGCCGAATGCGGGCGGCAACGAGAAGGACACAGTGGCGTGCTCCGGTCGCCGGCGACGGTGCGAAGGCGGCGGTGAAGATCCGACAAGGCAGGGTCTCCTGGCGCGCGGGCGGCGGCGAATCTGGGCCCGCGCGGGCCCCGGATGGGCTCCGCGGGCCGCGGCGGCGGAGGGAGCTGAGGTGGCGGCCTCTCGTTGGTGCGGCCGGCGACGATGCTGACGTGGCAGCCCTGATTGGCCGGGGCGACGTGGAGGAGAGCGGCGGACATGTCCGGCACGGCACAGATGCGTCCGCACGCGCGGAAGAGGAGTGGATCTAGGTTTAGACCCGGATTTCGGGGGATATGCACATATTTATAGGTAGAGGGAGCTAGGAGAGTCCAAATGAGGTGCGGTTTTCGGCCACGCGATCGTGATCGAACGCTCTAGATGATGGAGAGGGTTTTGGTGGGTTTTGGGACAAATTGGAAGGGTGTTGGGCTGCAACACACACGAGGCCTTTTCGGTTCCTCGGTTAACCGTTGGAGTATCAAACGAAGTCCAAATGGTACAAAACTTGACAGGCGGTCTACTGGTAGTAAACCAAGGCCGCTTGGCAAGTCTCGGTCCAATACGAAAACGTTTAACACCCGCACATGAAAAAGAGGTAAAAAGGGACACCGGGTGACATAGGAGCGCCGGATTGCAAAACGGACAACGGGGAAAATGCTCGGATGCATGAGACGAACATGTATGCAAAAGAAATGTGCATGATGACATGATATGCAATGCATGACACGCAAGCAATGGCAACGCACCAACAGCGAATAACTGGAGGACACCTGGCACATCGGTCTCGGGGCGTTACTCTCTATCTCTGGTAGCCATGTTGAAAACCATGTTGTTGGGTGACTCACTAGGATCCAATCTAGGATCTGGCCTGGTAGGGTATATGTTCTGCAAAGAAGAAACTCATATTATTCAGTTGAAAGTGAAACATTCTTCAGTTACAAGTGAAACTTTATTCAGTTACAAGTTAAACATACCTGCAGAAAAGTTGGATCATCATAATTTTCATCCACCATCTCTACCCCTTCTTCAACAGTGCTTACTGCCATCTATAGTGGCCATTTCTATTGTGGTCAGCTCTGCCACATATGGAGAAATGCATTGTAACACCTTTCTTTTTCAAATATCTCACACCATGTTTGATTTTATCTTCAGGTGTTTTTTTCCTATTTTTCTTTGGTCTGCCCAGCTGTTTAGTGAACACTGGTGGAAATACCTTGTATCCTGGCTGCACCTCCCAGTATTTAGGGTCTCTAAGAGGGACCAGTGTGTAGCCATATGCTTTCATATAATTCTCCATAGTGTAACAGTCATGAACCAATAACTCTGGATCAATTCTTTCTTCCCTACCACAAGCTATGCAATGGCCACAAGGCACCAGATAACTGCCATCTCCTGCAATCACAAGTATGCAAACACAAGTCCACTGTGTAGCTAGAATTTCCAAACTGAACTCTGAATTTTTGTTGGCCAACTTCTGAAACATGACAATTTGCAGCAAATTCAGTGTTCTTGTCTAACTTCTTCTTTATCTTTGGGCATATTCTCTGCACTGCCCACTTTTCTATTGTCTCTCTTTGTTTGCTCACAAGTCTTTGCATGATTTTGTAAAATATATATTCAAGCATTGACAACAATGTCGTCTCCCTTCCTTCAAGGATATAGCTGTTAAACACTTCAGAATTATTGTTCAGTAGAATGTCACATTTGGGAAATTCACTGAAAAATGCTTTACACCAAGTCTTTGGATCAAGTCTTTCAGTACAATGAAATGCAGCTGAACTATCTGCATCCATTTTCTCACAATTCTGCCTCCACTTCACCTTGTTTGGTGATCTTGCAATGGCACACAAGTCTTGCTTCAGCAACTCTGCTTTGTGATTCTCATTGAAATTCTGATAGATATGCCTCACACAAAACCTATGCTCTGCATCTGGCCACACTTTCTGCACAACATTTATCAATCCTTTTTGCTTGTCACTCATAATTGTGAAAGGAGCAGTGTTAGTGATGTTTAGATCATCTCTTGAAGTTGTTAGAAACCATTCCCAGGATCTTGTGCATTCTACCTCAACCCAACCCATTGCAATGGGGAAAATGCAGTCATTTGGATCAATGCCAACAACACTAAGCAACACTCCTTTGAACCTTGTTTTCATGTGACATCCATCGATGAAAATGATAGGCCTGCACCCCTTTAACCACCCTCTTTTACATGCATCATAAGACCAATACAGTGTCTTCAGACACTTCCTGCCCATTGGAAATTTTGTATCTTTCACCAGCTCAGTTGATAGAAGAAATGTAGACCCAGGGTTTGTACTCCTTAATTCATGACCATAATCCCATAGCCTACTGAACTAATGTTCTTCATCACCATGGATCTCTTTCAGGGTTGCAGTTCTAGCCCTAGCAAGCTTCCATCTGTTAGGGATCACATTGAATGCCTTGGTGATTTTTCTTGCAAATGTACCAAGTGACATCTTCTGGTCATCCCTGAACTCATCTATGAAATACTGGCACGGAAATTTAGTTGTCATCTGCCTTATCTTCCATTTCTTCTTACAACAGTGCTCTCCATAGTAAGCCTTGATTACAAATCCCCCTGTCCTGTTGTCATTGCCAGCTTTTAGCCACCATGGGCAACCTCTTTCACAAACATCCTCTATTCTAGTTTTGTCATTCTTTAACTTCTTGATCTAAACTCTGTTCTTAACAGAATATGCAGTAATAGCAAGTTTTAGCTCCTTCACATCAGCAAATGCCATCCCAACTTTGAAGACAGGGGAAACCATGTCCATCTTTGAATTGAAGGCAGCAAACTTGTACCTCAACTACTCTGCTTCCTCAATGGGCAGATTAAGATCTTTATCACCAAGCAAATAGTCATCTGCCTCCACATCATCCTCTTCTTCCTCAACTTGTTCATCAACATCAAAGTCAATGTTGTCATCATAAAGATCATCATCCCCTCATCTATGTCATAATCACTATCACTGAAATCCTATTCAGAAACAACTATATCTTCAATTAATGCTGCTCCATCTTTAGTAAGCAGATTGTGCTCTGCACCTTCTATAAGCAAACTTTGAGGTTCTGTTCCAGTTGCAGCAATCTCTAAAAATGGATCATCTTCATTGACAGAAATGACACTGTGGTGGAAAGATACTTCACTTGCAATGTGCATTGCAACATGGCACTAAATTGATGGCAATGTGCATATGGATTCAGCCCTGAAATTGCTGATGAAATCTGCATGGTCAACCATAATAGCCATCACTTTATACTCAACACTAGCTCTGATGATGTGCTGCACATCATCATCAAATTTAATTCTGACCAAACCATCTGCAATTGATTTGTCAGGCAAGCACCAGTAAATTATGTTCTCACCCACTGGATATCCCAACCAAGTCAGGTGCTCTTCAATGATAGCATATGAGAATGTGGTAGCATCAACATAATCAAGAACTTCCACTAAAGGGTTCCAGTACTCCAAATTACGGATTGGTCCACAGAAAATCCCACCATGCTCAAGTTCAAGTGTAAAGGAAGAAGTGTCCATCCTTTGTCCATTTGCTGAATCACACACTGCATCAAATATGTGTAAATTGTAAGCACTGCACAACGATGTGTACACTTAATAGTAAAATTCAGTTCACTGCATTTAACTGATAAGTTCAGTTAATTGAGAAGTTCAGTTAACTACAGTGCACTGAAAACATTGTGAATAACTATAGTGCACTAAAAAAATTCAGATAACTACAGTTACCTGAAAAAATTCAGTCAAATGTCCAAAAATCAGGACTTTAGCTAACTGAAGTTGGTGCCATTGAACACAACCAATTGGTGGCATCACTAACACCTGAGCATGAGCCGATGAGCATGATCATTGCACAAATAAGCATGAGCATTGAACAAACTCAATTTGGTAGCAATGAACACAATCCACTATAGTCAGATTTGCTTTCTGTCACGAATGGAGGACCAAACAAGCTAACATATGAACGAAAAAACCAACTACAGAGACGGGCCAAACCCAAGACTTTGCCGCCCTAAAACCTAACCTAATCTACTCGGCCAAAACCCTAGCTTTACTGTTGTAAGAAAAACCCAACAACATTCAACACGCACACCACCGTGAGACACACCGATGCGGCGGGGCTGATGCAGACGACGACACACCGACGACGTGGAAACAGAGGACGGGCGGAACAAGGAAGAGGCGGAAGAGGGGCCAGGAGCTCACCATTGTCCGGTGGGATGACGCCGAGCGGCCGGATGAGATGAGCAGAAGGAGGTGGCTCCATCCCGCCCGCGAACTCCGACGATGATGGCGCGGTAGCTAGCGTCATCACCAAATCGCCACCGTGTTGTCTCCCTCGACAGGACAGCGGGAGGTCGAATGGATCTGTGCAATAGGAGTTGCATTAAATTCAGGTGGGGTGTAGTGCGAGTTGAATCGAGGAAATGGCAAGGGCCTTTGTGCAAAAATGCCAGTGTTAACCGGTCCACCCTCTGGACTGCCACTTGTCGTGTTGTGATTCGCTCTAGACCAAATCATCACATAGGTGGTCAAGTTGTGGGAGCCCTCAGTAACATTTTGCAACTTTTGGACTAAATCATCACATGCCCTGCAAGTTCATGGATCTGGGGTGCTATTACCTCTACTAGTTGACCCATTGCGCCAAATGACGCAGAGATCTGTTGAATCCATGCGTTGAAAAGAAAAATCATGGCTTAGTTGGTTTCATTGTGGGCAAGTACATATAGTAACAAATTTAACCCCTTAATAAAAAAGAATGGTGACAACATTGTCTACAATGAGATGTACATACACAATTTAATTTGGTAGTACAAAGTCCCATTCAAAACCATGTTACGTTAACAAGATGTGTATTTTTCAGTAATATTTTGTTTGAGCAAGCATGCACGGGAAGAATTTAGAACCCTTTTTATAGAAAAAAAATAAAACCAGTCGATGAGGCCTTTTCTAGAGGTAGTATTTCTATCAAAAAAATTGTGTGTATGAGAAAAAGTGATTATTTCTGTGCCACTTGGATGCATGTCGTTCTTTTAGGGATGGACGAAATGTCTATTTGAAAGTTGTATGGTATTTTCAGTCATGGAATTAAAACAACCCTCTTTGAAACCACCAGACATTCAAAAATGAAAACAACACATCAACACGCAATGTAAACAAATATGACAGGTTTTCCCCTTTCCTCTTCCGGCTCTCTTAAATAGCATGTACATATATGTTATAATGAAATAACAAAAAAAGCATATCTTAGAATCCCCCATGACTCAGGCACGCAATGTGTCACATCTAGGATCGAATGGAACTAATATTTCCACTTGCTTTGATGTGTCTCTCGAAGGCAACATTCACTTCCTTCACTACGCTCTCATGAACACCATCATCAAGTTTTCTCCCGCCAATAGATGAATGCAGCTAAGTGTCACCCAGATCATCACGTGGACCAATGGCATCATCATGCTCATCATCGGAGCCCAGCACCAAGGAAAATAAATGGATAGTGAAACATTTGGACCTGGGTCAATAACAAACCTCTCTACAAATAGGCAGGTGATCGATGAATATAAAAACAATACTAATTGTGAGATATAGGAATGAACAAGGAAAAGCGGAGTTTGATGAAGACAACCATTTTGGTAGGGTAGCTAGATAATCTTTTGAGTTGGTATACAAAGAATAATTTGGGTAGTCATAGGTTGTCCAAGAGGTATAACAACAAAAATAACGTATTGCAGACCGAGTGGAGCTTTAATGTGCATGCTTGCCAGAAAATGCTAGTTGGAATTATTTCAGAAATTAATTTAAGTACCGATACCTTCAAATAGTTAGACTATCCATTCAACAAAAAAGTAGTAAGGGCAATTGACTTAATTTAAGTACCACCCATACAACTCATGAGAATCTTTCCGTTGCAAATGGAAAACTGTTCTACTAAATCATGACAAATCAAAGCAAATGCCATTTTTGAAATATAAAATGTTTAGCGTAAGCATGAGCAGTTTAGTAAACATTTGACCAACAGAGTATTTCTGCTAGAAATTACTGGAATGAGGCATGGCCCTTGGTGAATGCAACTTGTGAAAGGCATGGATCACACAATTACTGGAATGGCATGGCAGTACTTACAATACCTGTGTGTTGTAGTGGTAACCACATCACAGAAGTCAAAAAGGATTTGCAGCTTCCTAGATTAAAGAAATAAAATAATAACCATCTTAAACCAAGAGGACTATATCAACATTAATATTATTTAATCATCAACATGTTGTAGTATGCCGGAAAGAACCACAATAATTGTAAGTAATAGCAAACAAACTTGTATATCAGGATCCAAAGAAGAATGCACAAAAAAGACAAACAAAGAGTCACAGTAAAGAAATATGATATAACCTATTTTGAACACAACACCTGTCCTGGGTCAAAAGGATTACACACATATACTCACAAGTACGCCTGGAGTCACATCATATCACGATCTGTCCCATGTATTACCTATTTCCCCAAGAACAAGTGAGGAAAGGGATATTAAAGTGCATAGACTGACACAGTTTGATGGTTAAGAAGGATCTTTGAAAAGTTCTTTCAAGTAGGAACCATAGGTGTTGTGGGAGATTGTCTGTAGGAACCTTCGAACCCGAAAAGACAAACCAACATTCACCGTCTACAGATCTTCTAATTCTCTAGGCCTCTGTTTTTTGAGTACTTCTTTCATTGACCAATGAATTCAAATGCACACCACAGAGATATTGTGTCAATATATGAGAAAAGGCATAAAAATTATTCTATGAATAAGAATGGACTTATGATTTGAGGCTTCTGGTATGTGCGAAATCACTAAATCAGTGTAATATTGATATGAAAATACATGTTCCATCCAGTTTGTATAAAAGAATGGTACATGGATGTTCTCATCAACTGCTAACCACTGACCTGGGCTCAACAGATTTAGATAAAAACTGAAGTTGGTTACTACAACTGAGCCGTAAACTCTGTGTTGTATTGCGAGAACTGAGCTCGGTTACATATACATCGAGACCCCTACATGCAGGGCACGTCTCGTGGTGGTTGCGGTAGACTAGGGAGGATCCTGAAGACTAGCCTACCTAGTTACAACAGATTACAAGATAAGCAACAACACAAGTGTACACATACAATGAACGTGACAGTTCAACACCCCCCCGCAGTCCGAACGGCGCCTGGCAAGACGTTCAGACTGGAGCGAAAATCACGAAACACCGAAGATGGTAGCCCCTTGGTGAAAACATCATCAAACTGGGACGTCGTCGGGACGTGCAACACCTTCACCTCGCCGAGCGCCACACGGTCTCGTACAAAGTGCAGGTCGATCTCCACATGCTTCGTGCGCTGGTGTTGGATGGGGTTAGAGGAGAGATATACATCACTCACATTATCACAGTACACAATCGTAGCTCGACAAGGGGGCGATGAAGCTCTATGAGAAGTTGGCGAAGCCAGCATGACTCAGCCACACAGTTAGCGACTGCACGATATTCCGCCTCGGCACTGGATCAGGACACCGTGGGTTGGCGCTTGGAGGACCAAGACACCAAGTTGGCGCCTAGGAAGATGCAGAACCCCGAGGTGGAGCGGCGAGTGTCAGGACAGCCGGCCCAGTCAGCGTCACTGTAGGCAAGAAGATCATGCGAGGATGAGCGGTGGAGCTGAAGCCCATAGTGTGTCGTGCCACGAAGATAGCGAAGAACCCGCTTAAGCAACTGATAGTGACCATCCATAGGAGCATGCATGACAAGGCAGAGCTACTGGACGGCATACGAAAGATCAGGCCGTGTGAGGGTGAGATACTGGAGAGCTCCAGCAAGACGGCGATAGTGGGTGGGATCGGAGTAGGGCACTCCGGCAGTGGCAGATAGCTTACTGCTGGTGTCGACAGGGGTGGAGATGGGGTTGCAGTTAAGCATGCGAGCCCGATCTAAAATCTCAAGTGCGTATTGCTCCTGGGAGAGAAAGAGACCAGCTGCGGAGCGGTGAACATTCACCCCAAGGAAGTGATGAATGTCGCCGAGATCACTCATGGAGAACTCACCGGCGAGGGAGTCAACAAGTGTCTGAAGGAGCGCAGCGGTGCTGGCGGTGAGGATGATATCGTCGACATACAACAGGAGATAGGCGACCGAGGGGCCATGGTGCAAGATGAATAGTGAGGTGTCGCACTTCGAGGACACAAAACCGAGGGAGTGAAGGAAGCGGGTGAACCGGAGGAACCATGTACGGGGTGCCTGCTTAAGCCCGTAGAGAGATTTGTTGACGCGACAAACATGCATAGGAGAAGTGGCGTCAGTGAAGCCAGAAGGCTGCTGGCAGTAAACAGTCTCGGCGAGGTCACCATGAAGGAAGGCATTCTTGACATCCATCTGATGGATGGGCCAAGAGTGAGCAGTGGCGATGCTGAGGACGACCCGGATGGTGGCCGGCTTGACCACGAGGCTGAAGGTCTCCCCGTAGTCCACACCCGGCTGCTGTGTGAAGCCGCGAACCACCCATCGCGCCTTGTACCGTGCCAGAGAGCCATCGGGATGGAGCTTGTGACAGAAGATCCATTTGCCGGTCACCACGTTAACACCTGCAGGACAAGGAACCAAAGACCACGTATCATTCCGAATTAGCGCATTATACTCATCAAGCATTGCGGCATGCCAGTTGGGATCCTTAAGTGCTGCTCGGTACGAAGAGGGAATGGGGGAAGGAGCATCAGCGACGTGGAGATCAAAGATCTTTTTAGGCATGGCATAACCTGTTTTCCCGCGCGTTTTCATGGGATGTGGGTTGGCAGGTGGTGGTATAGGCATGGCGCGTGGTGGCAGTGGTTGGATGAGAGGCGACACGGGAAAACGTGGTAGCGAAGGGGTCGAAAAAAGTTGTCGGCGCGCAATGGATGAGGTGCGGTCGGAAGGCTGCGGAGGTGCCGGAGCGGGCGACCCCGACCCCAACAGACCCGAGGCAGGTGTGGGCGAAGGGAGCGATCCCGAGGGGAAACGGGAAGTGGGGTTGGTGGGTGCGGGGGTAGTGCGCCGCATGACGAGGCCGGGAGACCGGGAAGCGCATGCAGACGCAGGGATTGGGTGGGCGCTTGTGGGTGCATGGCTGGGTGGGTTGTTGGTAACAGACGCACGCGTGGGGGTGCACTCGCGCGATCGACGCGAACAGATGGTGGTGCGCGGGCGTTTTCTGGAAGATCCAGGTACGAGGAACGCAGTCCAAGGGCAGCAGGCTGGGCAGGGGAGCCGGCAGAGGCGGGATGTTCTATGGCAATAGATCCGTAACACGCAGAGAAAGGAAAGATATTTTCATCGAAGGTAACATGGCGAGAAATGATAACTTTCCTTGTGGTGAGGTCGAAGCACCGATATCCTTTTTGTTCGCGGGGGTACCCCAGGAAGACACAACGTGTCGAACGGGGAGAAAGTTTGTGAGGTGCTGTGGCAGAGATGTTGGGAAAACAAAGGCACGCAAAGGTGCGAAGATGATCGTAGATGGGGTGTGCGTCATAGAGGAGAAAATAGGGCGTGAAATGGTGGATAGCGCGGGACGGACGAATGTTAAGGAGAGTGGTGGCGGTGTGGAGTGCTTCAACCCAAAAGGCAGGGGGCATACCGGCTTGTAGGATCATGGTACGAACTACGTCGTTGGTGGTACGGATATGACGTTCGGCTTTTCCGTTTTGTGGAGAGGTATGGGGGCACGTGAGGCGAAAAGAAACGCCGTGAGAAGAGAAGTAGTCGCGTAGTGAGGTAGTAAGAAACTCCCCACCATTGTCACATTGCAGACACCGAATGAGCACACCGAATTGGGTGAGAATAAAATGGAAGAAGCGAAGTAAAATAGCACAAATTTCAGATTTTGCACGCAGCAGAAACGTCCAAGAAAAATGGGTGTAATCATCAACAATGACAAGATAATATTTATATCTGGAATAGCTCAAGACTGGGGATGTCCAAACATCACAATGAATTAAATGAAAAGGGGCAGTAGTGTAGGAGGTGGAGGTGGCAAAGGGCAGCCGTGTATGCTTGCCCAATTGACACGCACTACAGAGATGGGAGGGACGGACATCATTATTACATGTGATAAGGAAATCCAAAGAAAAACGGGAAAATGTAGAGGAGCTAGGATGCCCGAGCCACCTATGCCAGAGATCATGGGTGGAGATGACGAATGCTTGCGTGGTGGTGGTTCCTTTATTTGCAGTGAAGGGGTACAGATCGCCATCACTGTTGACCCTCAGAAGCACATCCTTGGTGGCTAGGTCCTTCACGGAAAATCCAAGAGGGTCAAATTCAACAGAACACAAATTGTCACGAGTGAATTTACGAACGGAAATGAGATTCTTGACTATATTAGGAGACAAAAGAATATGGCGAAGGTAGAAGGGTTTAGGAGGGAGATGAGCAGTACCAATAGCAAGCACAAGGAGACGAGAGCCATTACGGACAATTATATGACGAGTGTAAGGAGCTAATAAGGAACGAAACAAGGACAAGGTACCTGGATCGCCGGTGATGTGGGATGCCGTGCCCGTGTCCATGATCCAGTCGGCGTTCAGTGGAAAAGCGGATCCATAGCTCGGAGCCGCGTGGTACATGGCCGAGGCGTCCCAGTGAGGAGGAGCCGCGGCGTACGGTGTGGGAGAAGGCAGCACCGGCGCGGTGGAGTACAGCAGCGGGTAGGCCTGCGTTGGAGCGCCCGGACGGTGATAGAGGCTAAGGTGTCCCGATGTTTCGATGAGATGGTGGCTATCGTTTTCTGTGGGAGTCGACCTTGACGATCCGACTACGAACGTGCGAGACGTCGCGCCTTAGCAATCGCTAAACCAACTTCCGAGGGTTATTGACCATGCCGGAGCACAATCAACCTGACCACGAGGGTCTGTTTCCTGCGAGCAAACAAAGAACAAGCAAGAAACTGAGATTGCAATCGGGATATTGCGAATATAAGATGAAAGCTTTATTGATCAAGGTGGGGTTCTGTGACGTCTTGGTCTGGTCGTTGGACACAAACGAAGTACGCGAAGTTGCAGCTATGGCGAACTTTTAATCTAAACAAAACCCAAAGTCTAAACGACGCCCTAAGGGCTGTATATATGGAGGAAGAGGGGGGAATTTCGTGGCCCTTGAGGGTGGGGTCCGAAACCAACCCTAACTCTTGTTTCCCCACACATACGGACTCTAAAAATAGCATATACTTAAGTATTTCGAAATTACATGGGCCTGGCCCATTAATAAGGTGACGCAGCACCTAGAATAGCCTATGGACGAATATTATGAAGTGGCATCTTGTATATTTCGTCCAAGGCTTCATGCACTCCTTATGGCGGCTTCAAAGTCCTGAAATCATCACTTGTAACTCCGTTCTTGATCCCCTTGCGCATGCCATCAACTCCATGCGTGTTCTTGCTCCAATGTTCATCCTTCTCCAAGCTAGGCCCTTCATTTGTAAGCAAAACAAATGTATCCAATTTAGGCAGCATCATAATCTCATGAACATTAGAATCATTACCAAGAAACGGAAGTACCTGGTAATTTAATTGGCGTGCGCGAGCTCTAGTAATTGGTCCAGTATATGTAACAGTAGGGGCTGTGGGTGTAACAATGGTATTGATGTCCTCATCATCCTCCCCTTCTTGAAATGAAGTCATCCTCGACGGAAGCGCATCTTCCTCACCCAAATAAGGCTTCAAATCTGCAATGTTAAAAGTGGGACTAACCCCAAAATCTACAGGTAGCTCAAGTTTATATGCATTATCATTTATTTTCTCTAACACCTTAAAAGGACCATCAGCACGTGGCATTAGCTTTGATTTGCGCAGATTAGGAAATCTATCTTTACGCAAATGTAACTAAACAAGATCTCCAGGCGCAAACACAACATGTTTTCTACCCTTATCTCCAGCAAGTTTATATTTAGCATTCATACGCTCAATGTTTTCCTTAGTTAACTCATGCATTTTTAAAATCAATTCAGAACGTTCTTTAGCATCAAAATTAACCTTCTCTGAAGATGGAAGAGGCAACAAATCAATAGGTGCACGAGGTAGGAAACCATACACAATTTCAAAAGGGCACATCTTAGTAGTAGAATGTAATGAGCGATTATAAGCAAATTCAATATGAGGCAAGCATTCTTCCCACATTTTCTTGTTATTCTTCAAAACAGCCCTAAGCATAGTAGACAATGTTCTATTGACTACTTCAGTTTGTCCATCAGTTTGGGGGTGACAAGTAGTAATAAAAAGCAGCTTAGTCCCCAACTTAGCCCATAAACATCTCCAAAAGTGGCTAAGAAATTTAGTATCACGATCTGAAACAATAGTATTTGGCACACCATGTAAGCGAATAATTTCACGAAAGAACAGATCAACAACATTAACAGCATCATCGCTTTTATGACATGGTATAAAGTGTGCCATTTTCGAGAACCTATCCACGACAACAAATATGCTATCCCGCCCCTTCTTTGTTCGAGGTAAACCTAAAACAAAGTCCATAGATATATCCTCCCAAGGAACACTAGGTACAAGCAAAGGCATATATAAACCATGAGGATTGAGTCGTGACTTAGCTCTTTGACATGTAGTGCAGCGAGCAACAAAACACTCCACATCTCGTCTCATCTTTGGCCAAAAGAAATGTGTAGCAAGTATATCCTCCGTCTTCTTGACGCCAAAGTGTCCCATTAATCCTCCTCCATGCGCCTCCTGCAACAACAAAAGACAAACGGAGCTAGCTGGAATGCATAGCTTGTTAGCACGAAACACAAATCCATCGTTAAGAACGAACTTGTTCCAAGTTCTCCCTTCCTTACAATTCTGCAATACATCTTTAAATTCAGCATCATGAACATATTGATCTTTGATGGTCTCCAAACCAAATATTTTAAAGTCAAGTTGTGAAAGCATAGTATAACGACGAGACAAGGCATCAGCAATAACATTTTCTTTACCCTTCTTGTGTTTAATGACATAAGGGAAAGTCTCAATGAATTCAACCCATTTAGCATGTCTATGGTTCAGTTTTGCTTGACTTTTAATGTGTTTCAAATATTCGTGATCAGAATGTATAACAAATTCCTTGGGCCATAAATAATGTTGCCATGTTTCTAAGGTCCGAACAAGAGCATATAATTCTTTATCATAAGTAGAATAGTTCAGACTAGGCCCACTCAATTTTTCAGAAAAGTATGCAACAGGTTTTCCATCTTGTAATAACACACCTCCTAATCCAATTCCACTAGCATCACATTCAAGCTCAAAAGTCTTATTGAAATTAGGAAGTTGGAGTAAAGGAGCATGTGTCAACTCACCTTTCAATACCGTGAAGGCTTCTTCCTGTGCGGTACCCCAAACAAAAGGCACATCCTTCTTTGTAAGCTCGTTGAGAGGTGCAGCAATGGTGCTGAAATCTCTCACAAAACGCCTATAGAAACCAGCGAGGCCAAGGAAACTCCTCACTTGTGTGACCGTTTTGGGCTGCGGCCAACTCTCAATAGCTTCAATCTTGGCTTTATCAACTTCAATTCCCTGTGGAGTAACAACATAGCCAAGAAAAGATACTCGGTCAGTGCAAAAGGTGCACTTTCCAAGGTTTCCAAACAAACGCGCATCACGTAGAGCAATAAAAACAGCACGTAAATGTTCCAAATGTTCCTCCAAAGATTTGCTATAAATCAATATGTCATCAAAGTAAACTACCACAAATCGTCCAATGAAAGCACGTAAAACTTCGTTCATTAACCTCATGAAAGTACTAGGTGCATTAGTTAACCCAAAAGGCATGACTAACCACTCATATAATCCAAACTTAGTTTTAAATGTTGTTTTCCATTCATCACCCAATTTCATACGAATTTGATGGTATCCACTATGCAAATCAACTTTGGAGAATATTGTAGAGCCACTCAATTCATCAAGCATATCATCTAGCCTAGGAATAGGATGACGATAACGAATAGTAATATTATTAATGCCTCTACAATCAACGCACATACGCGACGTACCATCCTTTTTCGGCACTAAAATGATAGGAACAGCACAAGGACTAAGGGATTCGCGTATATAACCTTTGTCAAGCAGTTCTTGTACTTGACGCATAATCTCCTTTGTCTCCTCTGGATTGGTACGATATGGTGCGCGGTTGGGTAGCGAAGCACCGGGAATTAAGTCAATTTGATGCTCAATCCCTTGAATAGGTGGTAATCCCGGTGGCACGTCTTGTGGAAAGACGTCAGCGAACTCCTGCAAAATGTTAGTGACAGCAGGGGGCAAAGAGGAAGGCACGTCCTCGAATGAAAATAATGCCTCTTTGCACACAAAAGCATAGCAAACAGATTTGCTAAAATCTAGCTCATCAATATCAGATTTGGTGGCAAGTAAACATGCACTTTTCAATTTAATTTCAGAAACAACAGTAGATGGTTTATTATTAGGCTTCATTTGGTGCTCAAATTCTTTTGCCACAATCTGATTTTCACTCTTATTTGTCTCCTGTTTTGCTTTATTAGCTCTATTAATATCATCTTTCAAAATGGAATCAGGAGTCATAGGAAGCAAAGTAATATTTTTATCGTTATGAACAAGAGTATACTGATTGTTTCTACCATGGTGTACATAATTTTTATCAAATTGCCATGGTCTACCAAGTAATAAGGAACATGCTTGCATAGGTACCACATCACAATCAACATAATCAGCATATGTAGAGATACTAAAATGCACACGAACAGTACGTGTTACCTTAACCTTGCCGCTGTTGTTGAACCATTGGATGTAGTAAGGATGTGGATGTGGTCTTGTGGTGAGAGATAGCTTCTCCACCATCTCCATGCTAGCCAAGTTATTGCAGCTCCCTCCATCTATGATCACGCGAACAGAACGTTCCTTCACAACCCCCTTTGTATGGAACAAATTATGCCTCTGATTTTGCTCAGCTTGTGTAACCTGCACACTCAAAACACATTGAGCAACTAAACATTCATACCTGTCGGCATCTTCAGGAGCCATGTATTGCGTCTCATGATCAGAATCGTCTCCACCGTGTTCTTCACGTGTAATAAGAGCCAAAGTCTCCTCATCATAGTCACTAGCGGACTCATACCCACCATCCTCAGTAACAATCATCACACGCTTAGATGGGCATTCTCTCGCATAATGACCTCCACGCTTGCAACATCGACAAATAATATCATGTGTTTGCCCTGTTGATGCCATGGATGAAGAAGAGCTCTTTGCAGGCCCAGAAGGTGTGCTCTTGGCAGATAGTGGTGATTGTGCCTGCTTTATTGTATCACGGTTGGAGGTGGCAGCCAACGGAGGCGCCGGTGTAGCATAACGTGTGGAAGTAGATGATGCACGTGGTGTCCATGATGAAGGTCGACCTGCAGAAAAGTTAGTCCGCGCCAATGCCTGTCGATCCTGCACTTCACGTTCAGCTTTACAAGCAAGATGGAATAAATGAGTGATATTAGTATACTCCTTATACTCTAGAATCGTCTGAATCTCTCTATTTAATCCACCCATAAAACGTGCAAGCATAGCTTCATTCTCCTCAACAATACCACATCTAATCATGCCAGTTTGTAATTCCTGATAATATTCTTCTACGGAATTTTTTCCCTGTCTTAAGCGCTGCAATTTTTGAAGTAATTCACGTTGATAATATGGTGGAACCCAACGAGTACGCATAGCAGTTTTCAAAGCAGCCCAAGTAGCCGGAATAGGATATAATCTACAATGCTCAGACCACCAAACACATGCAAAACTAGTGAATGCACAAACAGCAACAGGAACACGTCTCTCCTCGGGATATTGTAAACATGTAAATCGTTGTTCAGTTTCTAACTCCCAAGTAAGATATATATCAGGAACATATCTACCCTCAAATGGTGGAATATTCAATTTTAGTTTAGGGAGATGGTCATGATCTCGTACCTGAGGGTGAGCCCTACCATTGCCAGTATTTGCATGTGGATGACCTGGTGGTTGTTGTGCTAGTGGTGGCACATAGTTCTGATTTTGATCAACCTCATCCTCATAATCTCCCACATAATTATCCTCCTCCACATTAGCAGTAGGAGCCACAGAAGTATCAACAGCAGCACCAGTAGTTTGGCCCGACTGAAGAGGGACAAGGCTCGCTCGGCGGAGGGCTGTTTCCCGACGTGGAGGTAGTCGATGTTGTTGCTGTTGTTGCAGAGGTGCGGCAGGAGCAGCCGGTGGTGGTGGTGGAAAACGCGAAAGCAATTCAGCAAACTTGTTATCGAGCTTTTTTTCAAACGTCTTCTCCATGCCATCTATCTTCTCCATGGCCTCTTCAAATCTGTTTATCACATCTTGCACCTGTCCACTCATCATTTGCTGAAACGTATCATGAAGCTCCTTGTTCGTCAAGTTCTCCCAGTCAGTCTCGTCGGCTTGTGATCCTGGCATGGTTAGCAGCAATAGAAACACACAAGAATATGATCCTACAGACTACTAACAAGTGGTGGTGGTGGCGGGTGCCACAAATCCGTCAAGCAAATCTCAAATTCTTACCAGCTCTTACCCAGCAGCAGGCGGTGATCGGCAACCGTTGTAGTCAAAACTCTCAAAAGCTTGGATAGAGCGATTGCCAGGGAGAGTCAAACGCACGACGTAGATGTATGTGGAGCTGGGAAGGCTTATAGTATGGTAGCAAAAAGGGTCAGCAATAATCAATTCAGAGATGCAAAGTTGAATAAACGCTCAACAACGGTACTGTGCTGGTCCTAGGCTAGACCGTGCTAGAGACACGAGCCTAGAACACTAACAAAATCACGGCACTGCACGTAAATAAGGGAAAAGCACACTCTGGAACTCTTTTTTTTCGCTCTTTTTTTGTGCTCCTTTTTTTGCGCTCCTCTTTTTTTTGCAAAAAATCACTATAATGGCGAGTGTCTCAAAACTCTTCCCTCGTCAAACTGATAGGATGGGCACGAATTTTTTTTTCACTTTTTTCGGAAATCAGGGCAGCGACGACGAAAAAGTGCGACAAAAAAATCATTATGATGGCACGTGGCTCAAAAGACTCAGAAAAGCCTAAAAATAGGATAGGGAAAAAAAATTGCCCGTGAAAATTTTGGCCTAAAAACTGCCCGGGGGTCTCCAGACTTTTTTTTCCGAGACCTACGCAGGCAAGGAAACACGAATCAGAAATTAGATTGATCTCAAGAACAAACCTAATATGAGAAGAACTCGGATTGGTGGTGGATATATGGTTGTGGTATATGGCAGCGGTGGTGGTATATGGTAGCGGTGGTGGTATATGGATACAGATTGGTGGTGGTATATGGATACGGATTGGTGGTGGTATATGGATACGGATTCAGAGCAGTGGCGGAGAAGCAATGGTGGTAGATGGCAAGGCGATGATGATGGTGCGGCGGCGGCGTGACAACTTATGACCAGAACTCGAAACTCTAAAAGACTAGACTCTAAGACCAGCAACTTGACACGACGATGCAACCGCAAATTCAACAAAGCAAAAACCCTAAAAAGATTATGCAAAGGCTCAGATTGGTTCGGATATGATGAACTAATCCTAATTTTTTTCTCTGGCTTTTTCGTGGACTGTAGGTATGAAGAACAGACTCGATCTAATCTACAAAAAACTATAAAATCTCACCGAGCAACCTGGAAATCTGATACCACTTGATAGAGGCTAAGGTGTCCCGATGTTTCGATGAGATGGTGGCTATCGTTTTCTGTGGGAGTTGACCTTGACGATCCGACTATGAACGTGCGAGACATCGCGCATTAGCAATCGCTAAACCAACTTCCGAGGGTTATTGACCACGCCGGAGCACGATCAACCTGACCACGAGGGTCTGTTTCCTGCGAGCAAACGAAGAACAAGCAAGAAACTGAGATTGCAATTGGGATATTGCGAATATAAGATGAAAGCTTTATTGATCAAGGTGGGGTTCTGTGACGTCTTGGTCTGGTCGTTGGACACAAACGAAGTACGCGAAGTTGCAGCTATGGCAAACTTTTAATCTAAACAAAACCCAAAGTCTAAACGACGCCCTAAGGGCTGTATATATGGAGGAAGAGGGGGGAATTTTGTGGCCCTTGAGGGTGGGATCCGAAACCAACCCTAACTCTTGTTTCCCCACACATACTGACTCTAAAAATAGCATATACTTAAGTATTTCGAAATTACATGGGCCTGGCCCATTAATAAGGTGACGCAGCACCTAGAATAGCCTATGGACGAATATTATGAAGTGGCATCTTGTATATTTCGTCCAAGGCTTCATGCACTCCTTATGGCGGCTTCAAAGTCCTGAAATCATCACTTGTAACTCCGTTCTTGATCCCCTTGCGCATGCCATCAACTCCATGCGTGTTCTTGCTCCAATGTTCATCCTTCTCCAAGCTAGGCCCTTCATTTGTAAGCAAAACAAATGTATCCAATTTAGGCAGCTTCATAATCTCATGAACATTAGAATCATTACCAAGAAACGAAAGTACCTGGTAATTTAATTGGCGTGCGCGAGCTCTAGTAATTGGTCCAGTATATGTAACAGTAGGGGCTGTGGGTGTAACAATGGTATTGATGTCCTCATCATCCTCCCCTTCTTGAAATGAAGTCGTCCTCGACGGAAGCGCATCTTCCTCACCCAAATAAGGCTTCAAATCTGCAATGTTAAAAGTGGGACTAACCCCAAAATCTACAGGTAGCTCAAGTTTATATGCATTATCATTTATTTTCTCTAACACCTTAAAAGGACCATCAGCACGTGGCATTAGCTTTGATTTGCGCAGATTAGGAAATCTATCTTTACGCAAATGTAACTAAACAAGATCTCCAGGCGCAAACACAACATGTTTTCTACCCTTATCTCCAGCAAGTTTATATTTAGCATTCATACGCTCAATGTTTTCCTTAGTTAACTCATGCATTTTTAAAATCAATTCAGAACGTTCTTTAGCATCAAAATTAACCTTCTCTGAAGATGGAAGAGGCAACAAATCAATAGGTGCACGAGGTAGGAAACCATACACAATTTCAAAAGGGCACATCTTAGTAGTAGAATGTAATGAGCGATTATAAGCAAATTCAATATGAGGCAAGCATTCTTCCCACATTTTCTTGTTATTCTTCAAAACAGCCCTAAGCATAGTAGACAATGTTCTATTGACTACTTCAGTTTGTCCATCAGTTTGGGGGTGACAAGTAGTACTAAAAAGCAGCTTAGTCCCCAACTTAGCCCATAAACATCTCCAAAAGTGGCTAAGAAATTTAGTATCACGATCTGAAACAATAGTATTTGGCACACCATGTAAGCGAATAATTTCACGAAAGAACAGATCAACAACATTAACAGCATCATCGCTTTTATGACATGGTATAAAGTGTGCCATTTTCGAGAACCTATCCACGACAACAAATATGCTATCCCTCCCCTTCTTTGTTCGAGGTAAACCTAAAACAAAGTCCATAGATATATCCTCCCAAGGAACACTAGGTACAAGCAAAGGCATATATAAACCATGAGGATTGAGTCGTGACTTAGCTCTTTGACATGTAGTGCAGTGAGCAACAAAACACTCAACATCCCGTCTCATCTTTGGCCAAAAGAAATGTGTAGCAAGTATATCCTCCGTCTTCTTGACGCCAAAGTGTCCCATTAATCCTCCTCCATGCGCCTCCTGCAACAACAAAAGACGAACGGAGCTAGCTGGAATGCATAGCTTGTTAGCACGAAACACAAATCCATCATTAAGAACGAACTTGTTCCAAGTTCTCCCTTCCTTACAATTCTGCAATACATCTTTAAATTCGGCATCATGAACATATTGATCTTTGATGGTCTCCAAACCAAATATTTTAAAGTCAAGTTGTGAAAGCATAGTATAACGACGAGACAAGGCATCAGCAATAACATTTTCTTTACCCTTCTTGTGTTTAATGACATAAGGGAAAGTCTCAATGAATTCAACCCATTTAGCATGTCTATGGTTCAGTTTTGCTTGACTTTTAATGTGTTTCAAATATTCATGATCAGAATGTATAACAAATTCCTTGGGCCATAAATAATGTTGCCATGTTTCTAAGGTCCGAACAAGAGCATATAATTCTTTATCATAAGTAGAATAGTTCAGACTAGGCCCACTCAATTTTTCAGAAAAGTATGCAACAGGTTTTCCATCTTGTAATAACACACCTCCTAATCCAATTCCACTAGCATCACATTCAAGCTCAAAAGTCTTATTGAAATTAGGAAGTTGGAGTAAAGGAGCATGTGTCAACTCACCTTTCAATACCGTGAAGGCTTCTTCCTGTGCGGTACCCCAAACAAAAGGCACATCCTTCTTTGTAAGCTCGTTGAGAGGTGCAGCAATGGTGCTGAAATCTCTCACAAAACGCCTATAGAAACCAGCGAGGCCAAGGAAACTCCTCACTTGTGTGACCGTTTTGGGCTGCGGCCAACTCTCAATAGCTTCAATCTTGGCTTTATCAACTTCAATTCCCTGTGGAGTAACAACATAGCCAAGAAAAGATACTCGGTCGGTGCAAAAGGTGCACTTTCCAAGGTTTCCAAACAAATGTGCATCACGTAGAGCAATAAAAACAGCACGTAAATGTTCCAAATGTTCCTCCAAAGATTTGCTATAAATCAATATGTCATCAAAGTAAACTACCACAAATCGTCCAATGAAAGCACGTAAAACTCCGTTCATTAACCTCATGAAAGTACTAGGTGCATTAGTTAACCCAAAAGGCATGACTAACCACTCATATAATCCAAACTTAGTTTTAAATGCTGTTTTCCATTCATCACCCAATTTCATACGAATTTGATGGTATCCACTACGCAAATCAACTTTGGAGAATATTGTAGAGCCACTCAATTCATCAAGCATATCATCTAGCCTAGGAATAGGATGACGATAACGAATAGTAATATTATTAATGCCTCTACAATCAACGCACATACGCGACGTACCATCCTTTTTCGGCACTAAAATGATAGGAACAGCACAAGGACTAAGGGATTCGCGTATATAACCTTTGTCAAGCAGTTCTTGTACTTGACGCATAATCTCCTTCGTCTCCTCTGGATTGGTACGATATGGTGCGCGGTTGGGTAGCGAAGCACCGGGAATTAAGTTAATTTGATGCTCAATCCCTTGAATAGGTGGTAATCCCGGTGGCACGTCTTGTGGAAAGACGTCAGCGAACTCCTGCAAAATGTTAGTGACAGCAGGGGGCAAAGAGGAAGGCACGTCCTCGAATGAAAATAATGCCTCTTTGCACACAAAAGCATAGCAAACAGATTTGCTAAAATCTAGCTCATCAATATCAGATTTGGTGGCAAGTAAACATGCACTTTTCAATTTAATTTCAGAAACAACAGTAGATGGTTTATTATTAGGCTTCATTTGGTGCTCAAATTCTTTTGCCACAATCTGATTTTCACTCTTATTTGTCTCCTGTTTTGCTTTATTAGCTCTATTAATATCATCTTTCAAAATGGAATCAGGAGTCATAGGAAGCAAAGTAATATTTTTATCGTTATGAACAAGAGTATACTGATTGTTTCTACCATGGTGTACAGAATTTTTATCAAATTGCCATGGTCTACCAAGTAATAAGGAACATGCTTGCATAGGTACCACATCACAATCAACATAATCAGCATATGTAGAGATACTAAAATGCACACGAACAATACGTGTTACCTTAACCTTGCCGCTGTTGTTGAACCATTGGATGTAGTAAGGATGTGGATGTGGTCTTGTGGTGAGAGATAGCTTCTCCACCATCTCCATGCTAGCCAAGTTATTGCAGCTCCCTCCATCTATGATCACGCGAACAGAATGTTCCTTCACAACCCCCTTTGTATGGAACAAATTATGCCTCTGATTTTGCTCAGCTTGTGTAACCTGCACACTCAAAACACGTTGAGCAACTAAACATTCATACCTGTCGGCATCTTCAGGAGCCATGTATTGCGTCTCATGATCAGAATCGTCTCCACCGTGTTCTTCACGTGTAATAAGAGCCAAAGTCTCCTCATCATAGTCACTAGCGGACTCATACCCACCATCCTCAGTAACAATCATCACACGCTTAGATGGGCATTCTCTCGCATAATGACCTCCACGCTTGCAACATCGACAAATAATATCATGTGTTTGCCCTGTTGATGCCATGGATGAAGAAGAGCTCTTTGCAGGCCCAGAAGGTGTGCTCTTGGCAGATAGTGGTGATTGTGCCTGCTTTATTGTATCACGGTTGGAGGTGGCAGCCAACGGAGGCGCCGGTGTAGCATAACGTGTGGAAGTAGATGATGCACGTGGTGTCCATGATGAAGGTCGACCTGCAGAAAAGTTAGTCCGCGCCAATGCCTGTCGATCCTGCACTTCACGTTCAGCTTTACAAGCAAGATGGAATAAACGAGTGATATTAGTATACTCCTTATACTCTAGAATCGTCTGAATCTCTCTATTTAATCCACCCATAAAACGTGCAAGCATAGCTTCATTCTCCTCAACAATACCACATCTAATCATGCCAGTTTGTAATTCCTGATAATATTCTTCTACGGAATTTTTTCCCTGTCTTAAGCGCTGCAATTTTTGAAGTAATTCACGTTGATAATATGGTGGAACCCAACGAGTACGCATAGCAGTTTTCAAAGCAGCCCAAGTAGCCGGAATAGGATATAATCTACAATGCTCAGACCACCAAACACATGCAAAACTAGTGAATGCACAAACAGCAACAGGAACACGTCTCTCCTCGGGATATTGTAAACATGTAAATCGTTGCTCAGTTTCTAACTCCCAAGTAAGATATATATCAGGAACATATCTACCCTCAAATGGTGGAATATTCAATTTTAGTTTAGGGAGATGGTCATGATCTCGTACCTGAGGGTGAGCCCTACCATTGCCAGTATTTGCATGTGGATGACCTGGTGGTTGTTGTGCTAGTGGTGGCACATAGTTCTGATTTTGATCAACCTCATCCTCATAATCTCCCACATAATTATCCTCCTCCACATCAGCAGTAGGAGCCACAGAAGTATCAACAGCAGCACCAGTAGTTTGGCCCGACTGAAGAGGGACAAGGCTCGCTCGGCGGAGGGCTGTTTCCCGACGTGGAGGTAGTCGATGTTGTTGCTGTTGTTGCAGAGGTGCGGCAGGAGCAGCCGGTGGTGGTGGTGGAAAACGCGAAAGCAATTCAGCAAACTTGTTATCGAGCTTTTTTTCAAACGTCTTCTCCATGCCATCTATCTTCTCCATGGCCTCTTCAAATCTGTTTATCACATCTTGCACCTGTCCACTCATCATTTGCTGAAACGTATCATGAAGCTCCTTGTTCGTCAAGTTCTCCCAGTCAGTCTCGTCGGCTTGTGATCCTGGCATGGTTAGCAGCAATAGAAACACACAAGAATATGATCATACAGACTACTAACAAGTGGTGGTGGTGGCGGGTGCCACAAATCCATCAAGCAAATCTCAAATTCTTACCAGTTCTTACCCAGCAGCAGGCGGTGATCGGCAACCGTTGTAGTCAAAACTCTCAAAAGCTTGGATAGAGCGATTGCCAGGGAGAGTCAAACGCACGACGTAGATGTATGTGGAGCTGGGAAGGCTTATAGTATGGTAGCAAAAAGGGTCAGCAATAATCAATTCAGAGATGCAAAGTTGAATAAACGCTCAACAACGGTACTTTGCTGGTCCTAGGCTAGACCGTGCTAGAGACACGAGCCTAGAACACTAACAAAATCACGGCACTGCACGTAAATAAGGGAAAAGCACACTCTGGAACTCTTTTTTTTCTCTCTTTTTTTGTGCTCCTTTTTTTTGCGCTCCTCTTTTTTTTTGCAAAAAATCACTATAATGGCGAGTGTCTCAAAACTCTTCCCTCGTCAAACTGATAGGATGGGCACGAAATTTTTTTTCACTTTTTTTCGGAAATCAGGGCAGCGACGACGAAAAAGTGCGACAAAAAAATCACTATGATGGCACGTGGCTCAAAAGACTCAGAAAAGCCTAAAAATAGGATAGGGAAAAAAATTTGCCCGTGAAAATTTTGGCCTAAAAACTGCCCGGGGTCTCCAGACTTTTTTTTTCCGAGACCTACGCAGGCAAGGAAACACGAATCAGAAATTAGATTGATCTCAAGAACAAACCTAATATGAGAAGAACTCGGATTGGTGGTGGATATATGGTTGTGGTATATGGCAGCGGTGGTGGTATATGGTAGCGGTGGTGGTATATGGATACAGATTGGTGGTGGTATATGGATACGGATTGGTGGTGGTATATGGATACGGATTCAGAGCAGTGGCGGAGAAGCAATGGTGATAGATGGCAAGGCGATGATGATGGTGCGGCGGCGGCGTGACAACTTATGACCAGAACTCGAAACTCTAAAAGACTAGACTCTAAGACCAGCAACTTGACACGACGATGCAACCGCAAATTCAACAAAGCAAAAACCCTAAAAAGATTATGCAAAGGCTCAGATTGGTTCGGATATGATGAACTAATCCTAATTTTTTTCTCTGGCTTTTTCGTGGACTGTAGGTATGAAGAACAGACTCGATCTAATCTACAAAAAACTGTAAAATCTCACCGAGCAACCTGGAAATCTGATACCACTTGATAGAGGCTAAGGTGTCCCGATGTTTCGATGAGATGGTGGCTATCGTTTTCTGTGGGAGTCGACCTTGACGATCCGACTACGAACGTGCGAGACATCGCGCATTAGCAATCGCTAAACCAACTTCCGAGGGTTATTGACCACGCCGGAGCACGATCAACCTGACCACGAGGGTCTGTTTCCTGCGAGCAAACGAAGAACAAGCAAGAAACTGAGATTGCAATTGGGATATTGCGAATATAAGATGAAAGCTTTATTGATCAAGGTGGGGTTCTGTGACGTCTTGGTCTGGTCGTTGGACACAAACGAAGTACGCGAAGTTGCAGCTATGGCAAACTTTTAATCTAAACAAAACCCAAAGTCTAAACGATGCCCTAAGGGCTGTATATATGGAGGAAGAGGGGGGAATTTTGTGGCCCTTGAGGGTGGGATCCGAAACCAACCCTAACTCTTGTTTCCCCACACATACTGACTCTAAAAATAGCATATACTTAAGTATTTTGAAATTACATGGGCCTGGCCCATTAATAAGGTGACGCAGCACCTAGAATAGCCTATGGACGAATATTATGAAGTGGCATCTTGTATATTTCGTCCAAGGCTTCATGCACTCCTTATGGCGGCTTCAAAGTCCTGAAATCATCACTTGTAACTCCGTTCTTGATCCCCTTGCGCATGCCATCAACTCCATGCGTGTTCTTGCTCCAATGTTCATCCTTCTCCAAGCTAGGCCCTTCATTTGTAAGCAAAACAAATGTATCCAATTTAGGCAGCATCATAATCTCATGAACATTAGAATCATTACCAAGAAACGGAAGTACCTGGTAATTTAATTGGCGTGCGCGAGCTCTAGTAATTGGTCCAGTATATGTAACAGTAGGGGCTGTGGGTGTAACAATGGTATTGATGTCCTCATCATCCTCCCCTTCTTGAAATGAAGTCATCCTCGACGGAAGCGCATCTTCCTCACCCAAATAAGGCTTCAAATCTGCAATGTTAAAAGTGGGACTAACCCCAAAATCTACAGGTAGCTCAAGTTTATATGCATTATCATTTATTTTCTCTAACACCTTAAAAGGACCATCAGCACGTGGCATTAGCTTTGATTTGCGCAGATTAGGAAATCTATCTTTACGCAAATGTAACTAAACAAGATCTCCAGGCGCAAACACAACATGTTTTCTACCCTTATCTCCAGCAAGTTTATATTTAGCATTCATACGCTCAATGTTTTCCTTAGTTAACTCATGCATTTTTAAAATCAATTCAGAACGTTCTTTAGCATCAAAATTAACCTTCTCTGAAGATGGAAGAGGCAACAAATCAATAGGTGCACGAGGTAGGAAACCATACACAATTTCAAAAGGGCACATCTTAGTAGTAGAATGTAATGAGCGATTATAAGCAAATTCAATATGAGGCAAGCATTCTTCCCACATTTTCTTGTTATTCTTCAAAACAGCCCTAAGCATAGTAGACAATGTTCTATTGACTACTTCAGTTTGTCCATCAGTTTGGGGGTGACAAGTAGTACTAAAAAGCAGCTTAGTCCCCAACTTAGCCCATAAACATCTCCAAAAGTGGCTAAGAAATTTAGTATCACGATCTGAAACAATAGTATTTGGCACACCATGTAAGCGAATAATTTCACGAAAGAACAGATCAACAACATTAACAGCATCATCGCTTTTATGACATGGTATAAAGTGTGCCATTTTCGAGAACCTATCCACGACAACAAATATGCTATCCCTCCCCTTCTTTGTTCGAGGTAAACCTAAAACAAAGTCCATAGATATATCCTCCCAAGGAACACTAGGTACAAGCAAAGGCATATATAAACCATGAGGATTGAGTCGTGACTTAGCTCTTTGACATGTAGTGCAGCGAGCAACAAAACACTCAACATCCCGTCTCATCTTTGGCCAAAAGAAATGTGTAGCAAGTATATCCTCCGTCTTCTTGACGCCAAAGTGTCCCATTAATCCTCCTCCATGCGCCTCCTGCAACAACAAAAGACGAACGGAGCTAGCTGGAATGCATAGCTTGTTAGCACGAAACACAAATCCATCGTTAAGAACGAACTTGTTCCAAGTTCTCCCTTCCTTACAATTCTGCAATACATCTTTAAATTCAGCATCATGAACATATTGATCTTTGATGGTCTCCAAACCAAATATTTTAAAGTCAAGTTGTGAAAGCATAGTATAACGACGAGACAAGGCATCAGCAATAACATTTTCTTTACCCTTCTTGTGTTTAATGACATAAGGGAAAGTCTCAATGAATTCAACCCATTTAGCATGTCTATGGTTCAGTTTTGCTTGACTTTTAATGTGTTTCAAATATTCATGATCAGAATGTATAACAAATTCCTTGGGCCATAAATAATGTTGCCATGTTTCTAAGGTCCGAACAAGAGCATATAATTCTTTATCATAAGTAGAATAGTTCAGACTAGGCCCACTCAATTTTTCAGAAAAGTATGCAACAGGTTTTCCATCTTGTAATAACACACCTCCTAATCCAATTCCACTAGCATCACATTCAAGCTCAAAAGTCTTATTGAAATTAGGAAGTTGGAGTAAAGGAGCATGTGTCAACTCACCTTTCAATACCGTGAAGGCTTCTTCCTGTGCGGTACCCCAAACAAAAGGCACATCCTTCTTTGTAAGCTCGTTGAGAGGTGCAGCAATGGTGTTGAAATCTCTCACAAAACGCCTATAGAAACCAGCGAGGCCAAGGAAACTCCTCACTTGTGTGACCGTTTTGGGCTGCGGCCAACTCTCAATAGCTTCAATCTTGGCTTTATCAACTTCAATTCCCTGTGGAGTAACAACATAGCCAAGAAAAGATACTCGGTCGGTGCAAAAGGTGCACTTTCCAAGGTTTCCAAACAAACGTGCATCACGTAGAGCAATAAAAACAGCACGTAAATGTTCCAAATGTTCCTCCAAAGATTTGCTATAAATCAATATGTCATCAAAGTAAACTACCACAAATCGTCCAATGAAAGCACGTAAAACTTCGTTCATTAACCTCATGAAAGTACTAGGTGCATTAGTTAACCCAAAAGGCATGACTAACCACTCATATACTCCAAACTTAGTTTTAAATGTTGTTTTCCATTCATCACCCAATTTCATACGAATTTGATGGTATCCACTACGCAAATCAACTTTGGAGAATATTGTAGAGCCACTCAATTCATCAAGCATATCATCTAGCCTAGGAATAGGATGACGATAACGAATAGTAATATTATTAATGCCTCTACAATCAACGCACATACGCGACGTACCATCCTTTTTCGGCACTAAAATGATAGGAACAGCACAAGGACTAAGGGATTCGCGTATATAACCTTTGTCAAGCAGTTCTTGTACTTGACGCATAATCTCCTTCGTCTCCTCTGGATTGGTACGATATGGTGCGCGGTTGGGTAGCGAAGCACCGGGAATTAAGTCAATTTGATGCTCAATCCCTTGAATAGGTGGTAATCCCGGTGGCACGTCTTGTGGAAAGACGTCAGCGAACTCCTGCAAAATGTTAGTGACAGCAGGGGGCAAAGAGGAAGGCACGTCCTCGAATGAAAATAATGCCTCTTTGCACACAAAAGCATAGCAAACAGATTTGCTAAAATCTAGCTCATCAATATCAGATTTGGTGGCAAGTAAACATGCACTTTTCAATTTAATTTCAGAAACAACAGTAGATGGTTTATTATTAGGCTTCATTTGGTGCTCAAATTCTTTTGCCACAATCTGATTTTCACTCTTATTTGTCTCCTGTTTTGCTTTATTAGCTCTATTAATATCATCTTTCAAAATGGAATCAGGAGTCATAGGAAGCAAAGTAATATTTTTATCGTTATGAACAAGAGTATACTGATTGTTTCTACCATGGTGTACATAATTTTTATCAAATTGCCATGGTCTACCAAGTAATAAGGAACATGCTTGCATAGGTACCACATCACAATCAACATAATCAGCATATGTAGAGATACTAAAATGCACACGAACAGTACGTGTTACCTTAACCTTGCCGCTGTTGTTGAACCATTGGATGTAGTAAGGATGTGGATGTGGTCTTGTGGTGAGAGATAGCTTCTCCACCATCTCCATGCTAGCCAAGTTATTGCAGCTCCCTCCATCTATGATCACGCGAACAGAACGTTCCTTCACAACCCCCTTTGTATGGAACAAATTATGCCTCTGATTTTGCTCAGCTTGTGTAACCTGCACACTCAAAACACGTTGAGCAACTTAACATTCATACCTGTCGGCATCTTCAGGAGCCATGTATTGCGTCTCATGATCAGAATCGTCTCCACCGTGTTCTTCACGTGTAATAAGAGCCAAAGTCTCCTCATCATAGTCACTAGCGGACTCATACCCACCATCCTCAGTAACAATCATCACACGCTTAGATGGGCATTCTCTCGCATAATGACCTCCACGCTTGCAACATCGACAAATAATATCATGTGTTTGCCCTGTTGATGCCATGGATGAAGAAGAGCTCTTTGCAGGCCCAGAAGGTGTGCTCTTGGCAGATAGTGGTGATTGTGCCTGCTTTATTGTATCACGGTTGGAGGTGGCAGCCAACGGAGGCGCCGGTGTAGCATAACGTGTGGAAGTAGATGATGCACGTGGTGTCCATGATGAAGGTCGACCTGCAGAAAAGTTAGTCCGCGCCAATGCCTGTCGATCCTGCACTTCACGTTCAGCTTTACAAGCAAGATGGAATAAACGAGTGATATTAGTATACTCCTTATACTCTAGAATCGTCTGAATCTCTCTATTTAATCCACCCATAAAACGTGCAAGCATAGCTTCATTCTCCTCAACAATACCACATCTAATCATGCCAGTTTGTAATTCCTGATAATATTCTTCTACGGAATTTTTTCCCTGTCTTAAGCGCTGCAATTTTTGAAGTAATTCACGTTGATAATATGGTGGAACCCAACGAGTACGCATAGCAGTTTTCAATGCAACCCAAGTAGCCGGAATAGGATATAATCTACAATGCTCAGACCACCAAACACATGCAAAACTAGTGAATGCACAAACAGCAACAGGAACACGTCTCTCCTCGGGATATTGTAAACATGTAAATCGTTGTTCAGTTTCTAACTCCCAAGTAAGATATATATCAGGAACATATCTACCCTCAAATGGTGGAATATTCAATTTTAGTTTAGGGAGATGGTCATGATCTCGTACCTGAGGGTGAGCCCTACCATTGCCAGTATTTGCATGTGGATGACCTGGTGGTTGTTGTGCTAGTGGTGGCACATAGTTCTGATTTTGATCAACCTCATCCTCATAATCTCCCACATAATTATCCTCCTCCACATCAGCAGTAGGAGCCACAGAAGTATCAACAGCAGCACCAGTAGTTTGGCCCGACTGAAGAGGGACAAGGCTCGCTCGGCGGAGGGCTGTTTCCCGACGTGGAGGTAGTCGATGTTGTTGCTGTTGTCGCAGAGGTGCGGCAGGAGCAGCCGGTGGTGGTGGTGGAAAACGCGAAAGCAATTCAGCAAACTTGTTATCGAGCTTTTTTTCAAACGTCTTCTCCATGCCATCTATCTTCTCCATGGCCTCTTCAAATCTGTTTATCACATCTTGCACCTGTCCACTCATCATTTGCTGAAACGTATCATGAAGCTCCTTGTTCGTCAAGTTCTCCCAGTCAGTCTCATCGGCTTGTGATCCTGGCATGGTTAGCAGCAATAGAAACACACAAGAATATGATCCTACAGACTACTAACAAGTGGTGGTGGTGGCGGGTGCCACAAATCCGTCAAGCAAATCTCAAATTCTTACCAGTTCTTACCCAGCAGCAGGCGGTGATCGGCAACCGTTGTAGTCAAAACTCTCAAAAGCTTGGATAGAGCGATTGCCAGGGAGAGTCAAACGCACGACGTAGATGTATGTGGAGCTGGGAAGGCTTATAGTATGGTAGCAAAAAGGGTCAGCAATAATCAATTCAGAGATGCAAAGTTGAATAAACGCTCAACAACGGTACTGTGCTGGTCCTAGGCTAGACCGTGCTAGAGACACGAGCCTAGAACACTAACAAAATCACGGCACTGCACGTAAATAAGGGAAAAGCACACTCTGGAACTCTTTTTTTTCGCTCTTTTTTTGTGCTCCTTTTTTTTGCGCTCCTCTTTTTTTTGCAAAAAATCACTATAATGGCGAGTGTCTCAAAACTCTTCCCTCGTCAAACTGATAGGATGGGCACGAAATTTTTTTTTCACTTTTTTTCGGAAATCAGGGCAGCGACGACGAAAAGTTGCGACAAAAAAATCACTATGATGGCACGTGGCTCAAAAGACTCAGAAAAGCCTAAAAATAGGATAGGGAAAAAAAATTGCCCGTGAAAATTTTGGCCTAAAAACTGCCCGGGGGTCTCCAGACTTTTTTTTTCCGAGACCTACGCAGGCAAGGAAACACGAATCAGAAATTAGATTGATCTCAAGAACAAACCTAATATGAGAAGAACTCGGATTGGTGGTGGATATATGGTTGTGGTATATGGCAGCGGTGGTGGTATATGGTAGCGGTGGTGGTATATGGATACAGATTGGTGGTGGTATATGGATACGGATTGGTGGTGGTATATGGATACGGATTCAGAGCAGTGGCGGAGAAGCAATGGTGGTAGATGGCAAGGCGATGATGATGGTGCGGCGGCGGCGTGACAACTTATGACCAGAACTCGAAACTCTAAAAGACTAGACTCTAAGACCAGCAACTTGACACGACGATGCAACCGCAAATTCAACAAAGCAAAAACCCTAAAAAGATTATGCAAAGGCTCAGATTGGTTCGGATATGATGAACTAATCCTAATTTTTTTCTCTGGCTTTTTCGTGGACTGTAGGTATGAAGAACAGACTCGATCTAATCTACAAAAAACTGTAAAATCTCACCGAGCAACCTGGAAATCTGATACCACTTGATAGAGGCTAAGGTGTCCCGATGTTTCGATGAGATGGTGGCTATCGTTTTCTGTGGGAGTCGACCTTGACGATCCGACTACGAACGTGCGAGACATCGCGCATTAGCAATCGCTAAACCAACTTCCGAGGGTTATTGACCACGCCGGAGCACGATCAACCTGACCACGAGGGTCTGTTTCCTGCGAGCAAACGAAGAACAAGCAAGAAACTGAGATTGCAATTGGGATATTGCGAATATAAGATGAAAGCTTTATTGATCAAGGTGGGGTTCTGTGACGTCTTGGTCTGGTCGTTGGACACAAACGAAGTACGCGAAGTTGCAGCTATGGCAAACTTTTAATCTAAACAAAACCCAAAGTCTAAACGATGCCCTAAGGGCTGTATATATGGAGGAAGAGGGGGGAATTTTGTGGCCCTTGAGGGTGGGATCCGAAACCAACCCTAACTCTTGTTTCCCCACACATACTGACTCTAAAAATAGCATATACTTAAGTATTTTGAAATTACATGGGCCTGGCCCATTAATAAGGTGACGCAGCACCTAGAATAGCCTATGGACGAATATTATGAAGTGGCATCTTGTATATTTCGTCCAAGGCTTCATGCACTCCTTATGGCGGCTTCAAAGTCCTGAAATCATCACTTGTAACTCCGTTCTTGATCCCCTTGCGCATGCCATCAACTCCATGCGTGTTCTTGCTCCAATGTTCATCCTTCTCCAAGCTAGGCCCTTCATTTGTAAGCAAAACAAATGTATCCAATTTAGGCAGCATCATAATCTCATGAACATTAGAATCATTACCAAGAAACGAAAGTACCTGGTAATTTAATTGGCGTGCACGAGCTCTAGTAATTGGTCCAGTATATGTAACAGTAGGGGCTGTGGGTGTAACAATGGTATTGATGTCCTCATCATCCTCCCCTTCTTGAAATGAAGTCGTCCTCGACGGAAGCGCATCTTCCTCACCCAAATAAGGCTTCAAATCTGCAATGTTAAAAGTGGGACTAACCCCAAAATCTACAGGTAGCTCAAGTTTATATGCATTATCATTTATTTTCTCTAACACCTTAAAAGGACCATCAGCACATGGCATTAGCTTTGATTTGCGCAGATTAGGAAATCTATCTTTACGCAAATGTAACCAAACAAGATCTCCAGGCGCAAACACAACATGTTTTCTACCCTTATCTCCAGCAAGTTTATATTTAGCATTCATACGCTCAATGTTTTCCTTAGTTAACTCATGCATTTTTAAAATCAATTCAGAACGTTCTTTAGCATCAAAATTAACCTTCTCTGAAGATGGAAGAGGCAACAAATCAATAGGTGCACGAGGTAGGAAACCATACACAATTTCAAAAGGGCACATCTTAGTAGTAGAATGTAATGAGCGATTATAAGCAAATTCAATATGAGGCAAGCATTCTTCCCACATTTTCTTGTTATTCTTCAAAACAGCCCTAAGCATAGTAGACAATGTTCTATTGACTACTTCAGTTTGTCCATCAGTTTGGGTGGCGTGCACGAGCTCTAGTAATTGGTCCAGTATGTATAGCAGCAGGGGCTGTGGGTGTAACAATGGTATTGATGTCCTCATCAGACGGGGGCCAAGCACGCCCGCGGAGTCCGGCGGGATCCAGGGCGCACGGGGCGGAGGGAAGGGTGCCCCAACGGGAGCGAAGTAGCCCAGCCAGGGGGTGGCACCCGCACCGCGGCCAGGAGGAGCATCGCCGCGGCCACGCCCACGGTTGTCGCGCCCACGGTGCGCGCTGAGCTGGCCACCATGCCCGCCGCCTCCATTGGGGGCGCAGTCACCTCCGCGATCACCGCGGTCGCCACCGCGGTCGCCGCCACGGTCGCCTCCGCGGGCACCGCCCCGATCCCCGGAGCGATCCGCGTCGCGCTCGTCATGCTGGACGGCGAGAACCTGAGAGCCTTCGCCACATGCGTGCCTGTCGAGGGAGAGCTCGGCGAGGACAAGGCGGGAACGTGCCTGCTGGAAAGTGGGGAGGGGAACGGTGGACTGGATGATGGCGGCCTGCATGGCAAATTTGGGCCCTAGCCCGTCCAACATTTGCAGGGTCAGAGTACGATCAGTCACGGGATCGCGGACGTCGGCGAGCGCGGCAACAATGCCTTGGAGACGGCGGCAGTAGTCGTTGATGCTGAGGTCGCCGCGAACCGTAGCCCGGAACTCCTAGCCGAGATGCATCACGTGCTCGGCCTCGTTGGCGAGGAAGTACTCGTGGATCCTGGTCCAGATGGTGAAGGCGGTGGAGCCAGGAGGAGCAACGATGTCGAGGAGGTCCCCCTCGATGGTGGTGAAGAACCAGAGGATGACAGTGTTGTCATCGTCGCGCCATGCCTGGTCAGCCAGCCGGTTGGCCGACCCCTCCCTCACGTGGCCCTCTACATGGTAGCGCGCCAGGAGGAGGTTGATGTAGTTGCACCAGCGCTGGAAGTTGGTGCCGTCCAAAGCGAGCTTGAAGTCGATGACGCCGGAGAGAGCAGGAGAGGAGCTAGAGGAGGAAGAAGGCGCAATGGGATTGGGTGGGAGGGTGGTAAGAGGAAGAGACGAGGAGGAATTGTCGGTGGAGAGCGGAGCGCGGGGGCGCGCCTTGTTGGAAATATGCCCTAGAGGCAATAATAAAAGTGTTATTATTATATTTCTTTGTTCATGATAATAGTCTTTTATTCATGCTATAACTGTATTATCCGGAAATCGTAATACACGTGTGAATACATAGACCACAATATGTCCCTAGTGAGCCTCTAGTTGACTAGCTCGTTGTGATCAACAGATAGTCATGGTTTCCTGGCTATGGACATTGGATGTCGTTGATAACGGGATCACATCATTAGGAGAATGATGTGATGGACAAGACCCAATCCTAAGACTAGCACAAAAGATCGTGTAGTTCATTTGCTAGAGCTTTGCCAATGTCAAGTATCTCTTCCTTTGACCATGAGAGCGTGTAACTCCTGGATACCGTAGGAGTGCTTTGGGTGTATCAAACGTCACAACGTAACTGGGTGACTATAAAGGTGCACTACAGGTATCTCCGAAAGTATCTATTGTTTTATGCGGATCGATACTGGGATTTGTCACTCCGTGTAAACGGAGAGGTATCTCTGGGCCCACTCGGTAGGACATCATCATATGCGCAATGTGACCAAGGAGTTGATCACGGGATGATGTGTTACGGAACGAGTAAAGTGACTTGCCGGTAACGAGATTGAACAAGGTATTGGATACCGACGATCGAATCTGGGGCAAGTAACATACCGATAGACAAAGGGAATTGAATACGGGATTGATTAAGTCCTTGACATCGTGGTTCATCCGATGAGATCATCGTGGAACATGTGGGAGCCATCATGGGTATCCAGATCCCGCTGTTGGTTATTGACCGGAGAACGTCTCGGTCATGTCTACATGTCTCCCGAACCCGTAGGGTCTACACACTTAAGGTTCGATGACGCTAGGGTTATAAAGGAAGCTTGTATGTGGTTACCGAATGTTGTTCGGAGTCCCGGATGAGATCCCGGACGTCACGAGGAGTTCCGGAATGGTCCGGAGGTAAAGATTTATATATAGGAAGTCCTATTTCGGCCATCGGGACAAGTTTCGGGGTCATCGGTATTGTACCGGGACCACCGGAAGGGTCCCGGGGGCCCACCGGGTGGGGCCACCTGCCCCGGGGGGGCACATGGGCTGTAGGGGGTGCGCCTTGGCCTACATGGGCCAAGGGCACCAGCCCCTAGAGGCCCATGCGCCAAGATATAGGAAAAAGGGGAGAGTCCTAAAAGGGGAAGGCACCTCCGAGGTGCCTTGGGGAGGATGGACTCCTTCCCCCCCTCTTAGCCGCACCCCTTCTTTGGAGGAAGGGGCAAGGCTGCGCCTCCCCCCCTCTCCCCTGCCCCTATATATAGTGGAGGGGAGGGAGGGCATCCATACCTGAGCCCTTGGCGCCTCCCTCCCTCCCGTGACACCTCCTCCTCTCCCGTAGGTGCTTGGCGAAGCCCTGCAGGATTGCCACGCTCCTCCATCACCACCACGCCGTTGTGCTGCTGCTGGATGGAGTCTTCCTCAACCTCTCCCTCTCTCCTTGCTGGATCAAGGCGTGGGAGACATCGTCGAGCTGTACGTGTGTTGAACGCGGAGGTGCCGTCCGTTCGGCACTAGGATCATCGGTGATCTGAATCACGACGAGTACGACTCCATCAACCCCGTTCACTTGAACGCTTCCGCTTAGCGATCTACAAGGGTATGTAGATGCACTCTCCTTCCCCTTGTTGCTAGTCTCTCCATAGATAGATCTTGGTGACACGTAGGAAAATTTTGAATTTCTGCTACGTTCCCCAACAGTGGCATCATGAGCTAGGTCTGTTGCGTAGATTCTTTGCACGAGTAGAACACAAAGTAGTTGTGGGCGTCGATATTGTTCAATATGCTTGCCGTTACTAGTCTTATCTTGATTCGGCGGCATCGTGGGATGAAGCGGCCCGGACCAACCTTACACGTACGCTTACGTGAGACCGGTTCCACCGACAAACATGCACTAGTTGCATAAGGTGGCTGGCGGGTGTCTGTCTCTCCCACTTTAGTCGGATCGGATTCGATGAAAAGGGTCCTTATGAAGGGTAAATAGCAATTGGCATATCACGTTGTGGTTCATGCGTAGGTAAGAAACGTTCTTGCTAGAAACCCATAGCAGCCACGTAAAACATGCAAACAACAATTAGAGGACGTCTAACTTGTTTTTGCAGGGTATGCTATGTGATGTGATATGGCCAAAAGGATGTGATGAATGATATATGTGATGTATGAGATTGATCATGTTCTTGTAATAGGATTCACGACTTGCATGTCGATGAGTATGACAACCGGCAGGAGCCATAGGAGTTGTCTTTATTTATTGTATGACCTGCGTGTCATTGAAGAACGCCATGTAAACTACTTTACTTTATTGCTAAACGCGTTAGTCATAGAAGTAGAAGTAGTCATTGGCGTGACAACTTCATGAAGACACGATGATGGAGATCATGATGATGGAGATCATGGTGTCAAGCCGGTGACAAGATGATCATGGAGCCCCGAAGATGGAGATCAATGGAGCTATATGATATTGGCCATATCATGTCACAACTATATAATTGCATGTGATGTTTATTATGACTATGCATCTTGTTACTTAGGACGACGGTAGTAAATAAGATGATCCCTTACAAAATTTCAAGAAGTGTTCTCCCCTAACTGTGCACCGTTGCTACAGTTCGTCGCTTCTAAGCACCACGTGATGATCGGGTGTGATGGATTCTTACGTTCACATACAACGGGTGTAAGACAGTTTTACACAGCGAAAACACTTAGGGTTAACTTGACGAGCCTAGCATGTGCAGACATGGCCTCGGAACACGGAGACCGAAAGGTCGAGCATGAGTCGTATAGCAGATACGATCAACATGAAGATGTTCACCGATGATGACTAGTCCGTCTCACGTGATGATCGGACACGACCTAGTTGACTCGGATCATGTAATCACTTAGATGACCAGAGGGATGTCTATCTGAGTGGGAGTTCATAAGATGAACTTAATTATCCTGAACATAGTCAAAAGACCTTTTGCAAATTATGTCGTAGCTCGCGCTATAGTTCTACTGTTTAGATATGTTCCTAGAGAAAATTATAGTTGAAAGATGATAGTAGCGATTATGCGATCGGTAGAAAGCTTATGTCCTTAATGCACCGCTCAGTGTGCTGAACCCCAAACGTCGTTTGTGGATGTTGTGAACATCGGACATACACGTCTTGATAACTACGTGATAGTTCAGTTAAACGGTTTAGAGTTGAGGCACGAAAGACGTTTTCGAAACATCGCGAAACATATGAGATGCTTCGAGGGCTGAAATTGGGATTTCAGGCTCGTGCCCATGTCAAGAGGTATAAGACCTCCGACAATTTTCTTAGCCTGCAAACTAAGGGAGAAAAGCTCAATCGTTGAGCTTGTGCTCAGATTGTCTGAGCACAACAATCACTTGAATCAAGTGGGAGTTGATCTTCCAGATGAGATAGTGATGTTTCTCCAAAGACATTGCCACCAAGCTACTAGAGCTTCGTGATGAACTATAACATATCAGGGATAGACATGATGATCCTTGAGGTATTCACGATGTTTGACACCGCGAAAGTAGAAATCAAGAAGGAGCATCAATTGTTGATGGTTGATGAAACCACTAGTTTCAAGAAGGGTAAGGGAAAGAAGGGATACTTCATGAAACGGCAAATCAGCTGCTGCACCAATGAAGAAACCCGAGGTTGAACCCAAACCCGAGACTAAGTGCTTCTGTAATAAGGGGAACAACCACTGGAGCAAGATTACCCTAGATACTTGGTGGATGAGAAGGCTGGCAAGGTCGATAGAAGTATATTGGATATACATCATGTTAATGTGTACTTTACTAGTACTCCTAGTAGCACCAGGGTATTAGATACCGGTTCGGTTGCTAAGTGTTAGTAACTCGAAATAAAAGCTACGGAATAAAACGGAGACTAGCTAAAGGTGAGCTGACGATATATGTTGGAAGTGTTTCCAAGGTTGATATGATCAAGCATCGCACGCTCCCTCTACCACCGAGATTGGTGTTTGCGTTGAGCATAGACATGATTGGATTATGTCTATCGCAATACGGTTATTCATTTAAGGAGAATAATGGTTACTCTATTTTTGAATAATACCTTCAATGGTCTTGCACCTAAAGGAATGGTTTATTGAATCTCGGTCGTAGTGATACACATTTTCATGCCAAAAGATATAAGATAGTAATGATAGTACCACTTACTTGTGGCACTACCATGTAAGTCATAATGGTATAAAACGCATGAAGAAGCTTCATGTTGATGGATCTTTGGACTCACTCGTTTTTGAAAAGTTTGAGACATGCGAACCATGTCTATTGGTGTATATGCATGAAGAAACTCCATGCAAATGGACCGTTCGGACTCACTTGATTTTGAATCACTTGAGATATGCAAATCATACCACATAGGCAAGATGACTGAAAAGCCTCGGTTTCAATGAGATGGAACAAGATAGCAACTTGTTGGAAGTAACACATTTTGATGTGTGCAGTCCAATAAGTGCTGAGGCATGCAGTGAATATCGTTATGTTCTTACTTCACAGATGATTCGAGTAGATGTTGAGAATATTTACTTGATGAAACACAAGTCTGAATTATTGAATGGTTCAAGTAATTTCAGAGTGAAGTAGAAGATCATTGTGACAAGAGGATAAAATGTCTATGATACGATCATAGAGATGAATATCTGAGTTACGAGTTTTGGCACACAATTAAGACATTGTGGAAAATGTTTCACAATTAATACCGCCTGGAACACCATAGTGTGATGGTGTGTCCGAACATCATAGTTGCACCCTATTGGATATGGTGCGTACCATGATGTCTCTTATCAAATTACCACTATCGTTCATGGGTTAGGCATTAGAGACAACCACATTCACTTTAAATAGGGCACCACATAATTCCGTTGAGATGACACCGTATGAATTATGGTTTAGAGAAACCTAAGTTGTCGTTTCTTGAAGGTTTGGGGCTGCGACGCTTATGTGAAAAAGTTTCAGGATTGATAAGCTCGAACCCAAAGCGGATAAAATGCATCTTCATAGGACACCCAAAACAGTTGGGTATACCTCCTAAATTCAGATCCGAAAGCAATATGGATTGTTTCTTGAATCGGGTCCTTTCTCGAGGAAAGGTTTCTCTCGAAAGAGTTGAGTGGGAGAATGGTGGAGACTTGATATGGTTATTGAACCATCACTTCAACCAGTGTGTATCAGGGCACAGGAAGTTGTTCATGTGGCACCTACACCAATTGAAGTAGAAGCTTATGATAGTGATCATGAAGCTTCAGATCAAGTCACTGCCGTACCTCGTAGGGTGACAAGGATACGTACTACTTCAGAGTGGTACAGTAATCCTGTCTTGAAGGTCATGTTGCTAGACAACAATGAACCTACGAGCTATGGAGAAGCAATGGTGGGCCCAAATTCCGACAAATGGTTAGAAGCCATGAAATCCGAGATAGGATCCATGTATCAGAACAAAGCATGGACTTTGGTGGACTTGCCCGATGATCGGCAAGCCATTGAGATAAATGGATCTTTAATAAGAAGACGGACGTGGATGGTAATGTCACCATCTATGAAGCTCGACTTGTGGCGAAGAGTTTTTTCACAAGTTCAAGGAGTTGACTACGATGAGATTTTCTCATCCGTAGCGATGCTTAAAGTCCGTCGGATTCATGTTAGCATTAGCTGCATTTATGAAATCTGGCAGATGGATGACAAAACGAGTTTCCTTACCAGTCTTCGTATGGAAAGGTTGTATGTAATACAATCAGAAAGGTTTTGTCGATCCTAAGGATGCTAAAAGGTATGCTAGCTCCAGCAATCCTTCTAAGGACTGGAGTAAGCATCTCGGAGTTGGAATGTGCGCTTTGATGAGATGATCAAAGATTTTGGTGTATACAAAGTTTATGAGAAACTTGTATTTCCAAAGAAGTGAGTGGGAGCACTATAGAATTTCTAATGAGTATATGTTGTTGATCAGAAATGACATAGAATTTCTGGAAAGCATATAGGGTTATTTTGAAAGTGTTTTTCAATGGAAAGCCTGGATTAAGCTACTTGAGCATTGAGCATCAAGATCTATAAGGATAGATCAAAACGCTTAATGGTACTTTCAAATGAGCACATACCTTGACATGATCTTGAAGGTGTTCAAGATGGACCAGTCAAAGAAGGAGTTCTTGCCTGAGTTGTAAGGTACGAAGTTAAGACTTAAAGCTCGACCACGGCAGAATAGAGAGAAAGGACGAAGGTCGTCCCCTATGCTTAAGACGTAGGCTCTTCAGTATGCTATGCTGTGTACTGCACCTGAAGTGTGCCTTGCCATGAGTCAGTCAAGGGGTACAAGAGTGATCCAAGAAAGGCTCACAGGACAGCGGTCAAAGTTATCCTTAGTAACTAGTGGACTAAGGAATTTTCTCGATTATGGAGGTGGTAAAAGAGTTCGTCGTAAAGGTTACGTCGATGCAGGCTTAACACCTATCCGGATAGCTCTGAGTAGAGAGACCGGATACATATAATGGAGCAATAATTTAGAATAGCTCAAAGTAGAACAGTTATTTGGAATAGCTCCAAATAGAGCGTGGTAGCTGCATCTAGGAGATGACATAGAGATTTGTAAAGCACACACGGATCTGAAAGGTTCAGACCCGTTGACTAAAACCTCTCTCACAAGCAACATGATCAAACATAAAACTCATTGAGTGTTAATCACATAGTGATGTGAACTAGACTACTGACTCAAGTAAACTCTTGGGTATTAGTCACATGGCGATGTGACCTGTGAGTGTTAATCACATGGCGATGTGAACTAGACTACTGACTCTAGTAAACTCTTGGGTATTAGTCACATGGCGATGTGACCTGTGAGTGTTAATCACATGGCGATGTGAACTAGATTATTGACTCTAGTGCAAGTGGGAGACTGTTGGAAATATGCCCTAGAGGCAATAATAAAAGTGTTATTATTATATTTCTTTGTTCATGATAATAGTCTTTTATTCATGCTATAACTGTATTATCCGGAAATCGTAATACACGTGTGAATACATAGACCACAATATGTCCCTAGTGAGCCTCTAGTTGACTAGCTCGTTGTGATCAACAGATAGTCATGGTTTCCTGGCTATGGACATTGGATGTCGTTGATAACGGGATCACATCATTAGGAGAATGATGTGATGGACAAGACCCAATCCTAAGACTAGCACAAAAGATCGTGTAGTTCATTTGCTAGAGCTTTGCCAATGTCAAGTATCTCTTCCTTTGACCATGAGAGCGTGTAACTCCTGGATACCGTAGGAGTGCTTTGGGTGTATCAAACGTCACAACGTAACTGGGTGACTATAAAGGTGCACTACAGGTATCTCCGAAAGTATCTATTGTTTTATGCGGATCGATACTGGGATTTGTCACTCCGTGTAAACGGAGAGGTATCTCTGGGCCCACTCGGTAGGACATCATCATATGCGCAATGTGACCAAGGAGTTGATCACGGGATGATGTGTTACGGAACGAGTAAAGTGACTTGCCGGTAACGAGATTGAACAAGGTATTGGATACCGACGATCGAATCTGGGGCAAGTAACATACCGATAGACAAAGGGAATTGAATACGGGATTGATTAAGTCCTTGACATCGTGGTTCATCCGATGAGATCATCGTGGAACATGTGGGAGCCATCATGGGTATCCAGATCCCGCTGTTGGTTATTGACCGGAGAACGTCTCGGTCATGTCTACATGTCTCCCGAACCCGTAGGGTCTACACACTTAAGGTTCGATGACGCTAGGGTTATAAAGGAAGCTTGTATGTGGTTACCGAATGTTGTTCGGAGTCCCGGATGAGATCCCGGACGTCACGAGGAGTTCCGGAATGGTCCGGAGGTAAAGATTTATATATAGGAAGTCCTATTTCGGCCATCGGGACAAGTTTCGGGGTCATCGGTATTGTACCGGGACCACCGGAAGGGTCCCGGGGGCCCACCGGGTGGGGCCACCTGCCCCGGGGGGGCACATGGGCTGTAGGGGGTGCGCCTTGGCCTACATGGGCCAAGGGCACCAGCCCCTAGAGGCCCATGCGCCAAGATATAGGAAAAAGGGGAGAGTCCTAAAAGGGGAAGGCACCTCCGAGGTGCCTTGGGGAGGATGGACTCCTTCCCCCCCTCTTAGCCGCACCCCTTCTTTGGAGGAAGGGGCAAGGCTGCGCCTCCCCCCCTCTCCCCTGCCCCTATATATAGTGGAGGGGAGGGAGGGCATCCATACCTGAGCCCTTGGCGCCTCCCTCCCTCCCGTGACACCTCCTCCTCTCCCGTAGGTGCTTGGCGAAGCCCTGCAGGATTGCCACGCTCCTCCATCACCACCACGCCGTTGTGCTGCTGCTGGATGGAGTCTTCCTCAACCTCTCCCTCTCTCCTTGCTGGATCAAGGCGTGGGAGACATCGTCGAGCTGTACGTGTGTTGAACGCGGAGGTGCCGTCCGTTCGGCACTAGGATCATCGGTGATCTGAATCACGACGAGTACGACTCCATCAACCCCGTTCACTTGAACGCTTCCGCTTAGCGATCTACAAGGGTATGTAGATGCACTCTCCTTCTACTCGTAGCTGGTTTCTCCATAGATAGATCTTGGTGACACGTAGGAAAATTTTGAATTTCTGCTACGTTCCCCAACACGCCTCAACGCTGGGTTCAGTAGGGAGAGCCGCGGCAGCGGCGACGGCGGCATCGGCTGCAGCCTTGGCGGAGTCGGCATCTGCCATGGGAGAAGAAGGAGGAGTAACCATCGCTCTGATTACCAAACTGAGCCGTAAACTCTGTGCTGTATTGCGAGAACTGAGCTCGGTTACATATACATCGAGACCTCTACATGCAGGGCACGTCTCGTGGTGGTTGCGGTAGACTAGGGAGGATCCTGAAGACTAGCCTACCTAGTTACAACAGATTACAAGATAAGCAACAACACAAGTGTACACATACAATGAAAGTGACAGTTCAACAACTACCTCAACAGAATAATCAACATCAGAAGCATCACCTATGGATTGCCCATCGTAAAAGGTCGGAGAAATCCAGACACCATTTCAAGAGTCGTCTCGGAGATGGATCTTTTAACAGACTGATATTAAGAAGAAAAATACTCTCCAATTAGCATTTAGATAAAATTTACTAATACTTTGTGTCAAAAAATGAAAAAGAATTAAGGGAACAATGCAGAAAAAATGCGCCAAACGTATCGAAATAAGCTCGTGTGCACACAAATTTCTGTTGACCAACATTCAGTAGTCGAAAGATTGGACACGATATGCAAATATCTCCAGTTTTAAGAACAAAAGCAGAACCAGTGGTGTGTCAAGGTATTTACCCGTTCGCTGCCACCGGTGACATATGCTTGTAGAATGAGAAGAGGTCTGAATCGCTGGAGAGAGATAGAGAGCGATGTGCATGTATGGTTGAACAACACTATCAAGTTGCAGCCTCGCAGATCAGAGGTGAACCAGGAAAACCAACAGAGGAGGCAGCCTCCGGTCGACCGACACACGCGAGGAGGATGAGCCAGGGATGGATGCAGCGGAGCTCGGACCACCGCCGTTCGTCCTTCTTCCGCCTGGCGCAACAATGAGGGCTGGGGGTGGACGCGGTACTTGGCGTGAGCACGACGACGTGAGAGGGGAGCGGGAGAAGAAGGGAATGGAGGATAACGGCGGCGGCCTGCAGACCACCCGCGGAGCACAAAGAGAAGGGAAAGGCGGCACTGCCATGCTTCTTTCATTTGACGCCGAGGAGGGAGGTGGTGGCTCTCGCGGCTGACGAGGGAGGGGAGGGAGGATGGAGGAGGGCGTAGGCAGGAGGGGAGATGGGAGCGATGAAGGGGGACCTGTGTGACGACTGCGGGGATTGGGGGAGAGGAAGGAGAGAGTTTGGGCAGCGGCACGAATTTCTTCACCTCTCGTGAAACCTAGGTTATCACCCCATCTGCGCGGCGCGGGACGAGCACATTGGCCAAAAGCGCTCTCGCGGGTTTCTTAGGTTGACCCGATCAATATCCACTAACATGTGGAACCAGCAGCCAAATCGGTCCACCTATCATAGAACACAGAAGTAATTGCGTGTGTGCATGTGTCATTCCATACAAACCTTCAACTGCACACGACGCAAGCGGCACGCCTGCGCAAATCGCGCGACGTGCACGCCGCGCGCAATGCATCGGTCAGCGAAACCTTTCTCTCTTCAAACGCAAACACCACGCGAAAGAAACACAAGTTAGGTGACAGATGTGTGGGACTAGGCTGAAATAGAGCCCACCTACAGCGGCAGAAACAGGCACGCGCGGACGATACGGAGTCAGCCGACCAGAGAACGGAGCGGGAAACGAAATCGTGCGATATGCGCGACGCGTGAGGAGACCCAAAAAGATCTAACCCGGCCAATCACGTAACAGCCTGAGCCCACATGTCATCCTCCCCTATGAATTCACTGCGAGGTCAAAACCAACTGCGGAAATTAAGCTAAGATCTAACGTCAACGAGCACAAAAACAACCAGTTTGACCGGCATCCGATGGATGAAATCGAGGGAGCCTCCTGGAGCCGAGTCTTCGAGCCACCTTAGGCTTTGTTCGGTTAGCCCCAACCCTGCCGGGATTGGGCGCAAACCCCGCCGATCCACGTGGGTTTCGCCCCCGCCGTGGTCGAATCCTGGCTGATGACAGCCCTCGGTTAGACCCGGTCTGAATCAAATCCTTCCCAAACCCCGTGGAGATCGCTGGGAAACGGCTCACGCGTACCATCCCATGAAAACAAACTTTGTGCCAAACGTTACGGCGCGTCTCTCTCGCCCCGATCCTCTCTCCCTCTCTCGATTCGGCGACGGCGGAGCAGGCGCCGGAGACGCTGCCGAAGCAGATGGAGGCGGCGTGCATCCTCCTTCCCCTTCCTTCCCCACCCTCCTTTTCAACCGTCAGCTCAACAACAAGCGAAGAGGCACAATATCAACGGTGATCCAGAACAGCCATGGAACCCGGCCGATCCAATCTACCCCGCCACCTCACGCTGGAGAAGAGGAGGCAGCCGACGACGAGACCTTCAAATTGGCTCTCTCTTTCTCTCTATGCGCGCCTGCTCCTCTAGTCCCCTGTCTACTGTCTTCTCTCTCTTTCTCTCTCTGCCTGCAGCAAGGTGTTATCGATGTTGGCCTAACATGCTGTTAACTGATACTTCTGTAGAGGATTTACCAAATGCATCATGGATTGCATAGTGACATGCATTTAGTCCACGAGCGGATTTGATGTAGGAGGGGGGTTCACTCAATCCTCTAGAGTATTAAATCCAGTAGAGGATTAAATCCAGTAGAGGATTAAAAACTCTGCAACCGAACAAGGCCTTAGAGCATCTCTAGCAGAGCCCTCAAACTCCCAAACCCTTATAAATAACTGTTATTTTTTACAGTTTGCGAGTAAAAAATTACATAGACTAGAACCCCTTAACCCTCGAACCCTCAAAATTTTTTAAAGACCAACCCTCAAACCCTCTACCAATCCTGAAAAGTAGGGTTGGGAAGCAAAACCTACCCCAACCCTCATTTCACGGTTATTCTCGCGCGGGAGGGGAAAATCCTCCCAACTCCCGCGTCCACGCCCGCGTCCGCCGCTGCTAGCGCCCCCGCCGCCGCCGGCCGCCCCGTCGACCTCCCGCGCGCCCGCCCCGCCCCCAG
>NC_041382.1:370080279-370101787 GCF_002162155.2 Triticum dicoccoides | reverse complement strand
GGTATGCCCGCAATGACAACGTCGTTTATGAGGAATATTCCGTTATAAGGGTTGAGTTTGAGGGTTTTAATCTTTGCCCCTATTTTTCAACCTGTGAAAATGCACAAAAAGATTATTTTTGGACCCTTAAAATGCTAATGAGGATTTAAAGGTTTGAAAGTTCTACTAGACATGCTCTTATAGGTTTAAATTTCGGGAAGGAGTACACCTGACCCAAATATATCTCTAACATTTTCCACTGGAGATCGTCGCCGAGAAACATCAGATTCCTTATCCGCAGAAATCTCTCACATGCACAACGGTCGAGCTTTGCCACCAACTGCAGCAATGTCTTCGGCCACCCCCCCTCCGCCGGCGTCACCGAACCCGGAGGCGCCTCCGCGCGTCGTCCGCCCGCCGCCTAGGCGGTCACCGAGGTCGCCTGGGCCGCCGCTGTGGGCCAAGCGGCGGCCCTCCGTCTCCGTCGACTACGACCGCGGCCGCCGCACAGTCCGGGTCGAGGTGGACGGCGTAGGTGCCGACGCGCTCCCCGCGCGGCACCGCCTCCGCGTGGAGGGGAGCCGGTGGCAGCGGGACTGCAAGGTGTCCCAGGTCGCCGCGCGCGTGCTCGCGCTCCCGCGGGCCGACACCCATGCCGTCGACGCCGTGCTCAACTGCTGGGCCGGGCGCTTCGCCTGCCGTAACTTCCCTCTCCTTATTCGTGTAAGACACCTCTGCAATTTATGTGTTCGATGCAATGAGTCTCTCTGACTCCCACATACCCGCTTTCTATGTGTTCGATGAAATGAGTTACTGGGCGGCAAAAGTTCGATTATTCTGCGACTTTTGCAGTCTTGTCTTGCAGCTGTTGCCTATTAAAGTGTCTCCGAAATGTCTAGATGGGAGTGTTGAAACTGAACGAACTCAATTTCTGTTTTGGATAGACATTCTAGTCATCTGGATATTTTATAACACCTGTGATTTCGTGCTTGATTCAAGCATTCGGATCTTGTATTGTTTCTAGTCATCTTGCACGTATTAGCTAGTTCTAGTAAACTGTGGGAGCATTATTGATTTTAAGGATTCTTGCTTGATCCTTGTAATCATTAGGTTTCTCATGGCATTATTTTTGTTTAATGCTTTTTTCAGTAATTCCAAAATTCTAATTACTTAATTCATATACCATCTTACCATCTTTCTGCTCCAATATATACATTGCTATTTACTAGAGAATGTGCTTCTGTACTCCTTATGAGCTTCTAGCTACTGAAGCTACAAGTCACATGTCAAGACTTCTCATTTTGTTAATAAACCTCCCACCTTTGTAAATCCACTGACATAAAGTGCTTACATGATCTACATCACTTGTAGGAAATGGCCTTTTCTGGGTCCTTGCAACATGCTGTATATGTGTTCTGCTGGATGAAAAACCAGGAGAACTACTGTGCCCGTAATGACATTTATGGTATGATGATACGATTACATGCCAGACACAACCAGGTTGATCAAGCACGTGGCCTGTTCTTTGAGATGCAAGAATGGCGGTATGAATAATATTAACTTGAGACTTCAGATTTCATTTAGCTACCCTCGGTTTTCACCAAAAAGTCAATAAGCCATAATAGTCCTCATGTTATCTGTGTTCATGAGTCTACATGCAGACTATAGAACATATTTGGCCTTGGTTGCCTCTGTTATGGATGCAACTTGATTGTATTGCAAGGCCCATGGGGCAAATATAGCCTAATAAAGACTCCTACAGCAATACCAATACTCCTAGACCAATACTAATACTCCTTAACACCTCAATGACAAAGCATATGCAATAGCTTTGCATTTGAAGAAGTGTAACACTAGAAAAAAATGGTAATCCAAAATCCGCGTCTTGAGAGTATCGTTGTAGCATGGAGAGTCTTGAAAGCTTGTTGAGTTAAGCCAAAGGGGATAAGAGAAGATGGTGCATCAACAGAAGACACCGCATCAGTAGAAGATACAAAATAAGTATCAAGAGAAGATGGGTTGTCGAAAGAAGATGTCACATCAAGAGAAAGAAGCATTGTGCACAAAGTCATAGTCCAAGAAAATCAGCGGCTAGAGAAACTCGGCAGCAAGAGAATGGGCGTAAATCGACAATGCAAAAAGAGGCCACGAAAATCTATAGAAAACAACAAGGACCGAAAAAGGCCAGAAAAGCTGTATAGAAAGGACTAGAACCAGAAAAAGATGCTGACATATAAAAGTTTGATGGACTTACATGGCATGAGAAACAAAAAATATCAACGGATTTGGTGGACGCAGCAGAAAATATGGAGAACTAGAAGCTAGGAAGCACATACACAAAACATATATCATGTTCTAGGATTGGGACCGGCCCTAAGACCGATGAATGTGACATGGTTAGGGGTACAACTCTGAGGAGTGAAGGTTGGCCAGCCATGGTGCCGGGGATGAGAGGGAGAGAAGGTCGGTGACATGGATTAGATCTTTACTAGTTTATTCAGGGATTAGATCTTTACTAGTTTATTCTTATCTACTATTTCATAATCCTTATGAGGTACGTGGTGTCCCTTTTATAGGGAAGACTCAACTTGATGCCTAAGAATAGAATCTCGACTTTCCTAAGAAACCATATCTTAATCTTCCTAACTGAACCAATCTCTTTCCTAACTAAATACTCTTTCCTAACTAAATAATTATCTCTAATGGGCTAAGTATGAGATCCACGCCTTTGACAACATAGATTCAAGAGCCATCGTGTATGCAGGAGAGTCTGTGGAGGAGGCCTTGCAGGTTGTTGAGCTTCATGCGCTAGCCAACACAACTAAAAGTTCGAACTGATAGAAAGGGCTAGGCAATCCACATATACACTTCAACACCCCCTCTCACATGTGAGCGGGAAGTCAACACGTGAATAGATTCAGAGGTAGGATTATGGCCCAAGAGGCCTATACATGTGCACAGAGGGCGACAGCAGCAATTTTTGAATAAATTGCAAAAGCCAGGACCTTAGGCTCTGATACCATGTTAAGCTTCATGCATTAGCCAATGCAACCAAAAGTCCGAACTGATAGAAAGGGCTAGACAATCCACAATCCACATATACACTTCAACACAAGTGAGATGCCGGTGAGCAGCAGCGTGGAATAACAACTAGCGGATGAACATGCAACACCGACGGAAGGTAGGTGCATGTGGGAGATGGAGTTGACGAAATGACCATCGCTGAGGAATCACTAGAGACAAACGACATTGTAAACTTATTTTTTTGTTTTTTAGAAGAGTTGAAGCTAAGGAGCACATAAGGCCGCAACATCAAGCATCTAGCGCACCAGCTAGAGCAGGGAAGAGCCACACGCTGAGCATACAACCAGTAGCGTGCAAAGCAAGCCGCTGCAAGGAAGAGCCAACACGCGAAGCGGCAAGCATCCCGCACGCGGGTCAGTAGCAGCCATGCAAGCAATTCACAAGTAGTGAAGGGAGAACCACGTGCGAGGCAATAGAGAAGCAGCCTGCATGTTGTCCTCTGTCGGAGAGGTGCGTCATGACCAGGGAGGCATCTGCGCCGGGAAGACGGTGGCCAGGGACTGCAGGCGGACGGTCGAGGTTGCTGGAGTTCCGGCCGGCGGGCAGCGGTGAAGCCGGTGGCGAAGCAGGCGGGGCGTGCCGACAGCATAGTCGTTCTCCTAGGGCGGCGGGGTGGTGAACTCCTGTACGACTGCATTGATCTGGACGGGGTGGCTTCTGTTGATCTAGACTAGATGATCGAGCGTGGGATGGCTGGATCGTGGGCATATCAATACGGAGATCGATCTGGCCAGCATTGGCGACGGCCGGTGCACGATATCGATCAGAAGAGGAAACCAAAAAAGTCCATCAAGAGCGTGAGCTGCGGCACGTGAAAAAATCCCTAAACCTGGGCTCATGATACCATGGCCTAATAAGGAGTCCTAGACCAATACCATTACTCCTTAATAGCCTTGTTGGCTGCTTGCCGAAATTATGAACTCGTCTGTTTTATGAAGCGTATCCACTTATTTTTCTGCCAAAGGCATATTTTATATTGTTACATATTTGCCTTTCTACCACACATTACTAATGCCTTTACTGGAATAGCCAACTTGGCAGTTTGAAAAGCTGTACTATTATCATATGCACCAATATGATTTATCTCCAGTAATATGTAGGTTATAGCTGCCTTATAATGGTCTGTCTTGCACAAATGAGATAGGAAGTGGGGGGGCCTCTTCTACATCATCAGTTTAGTCTATGATTTTTTTTTACATAACCAATATTTATAGGTGCAAGCCAGATGCTGATATATACAACTCTTTGATCAATGCTCATGCTCGGGCTGGTCTATGGCGCTGGGCCATCAACATTATGGATGATATGCTTCGTGCAGCTGTCAGTATTGTTCGTTGAAATAATCATTGTGTTCTAATTGCTTTGTTTTCTTGAATATGACTGGTTATATGTGATTTATATAGTTGTTTAGGGTTGTACATTCCAAAGTATGCTATTACTCTCCTTAAAGAAAGTGACAGAGGTATGGGCCTTGTCCACTTATAATATTGCCTGGGTGGCACCAGTACTATAGATGGATACTGAGTTTTGGTATAGAATTCCCTCTAGTCTCCAACAAAGCCATAATTGTTAAGCATATATGTAGATTAGTACTACCACATTAGTTTTGGTTTACAGTCTCTTAGAGTATCCATAGTTGACCCTTGGCCTACCAGATTAAAACCATCATAGCACTACTAATCCACATATATCCTTAGTATTGGCTGTGAATTATATTGCTGTTTAGTTTGGTAATGATGGGTGTTATCTCTATTTTATGTTGGCTTGCAGCGCTGCCTCATATTTCTTGAATTTCATTACTGGCCCACTTAGAAAATGATAGGAATATGCAACTTGTATTTCCAGGTGACCATAGGCCAGTATATATACATGTACAGGTGTGGAATATATGCAGGAAACCCCTTATACAATAGGGTAAATACGAAGGTTACATGGCTATAATATAGCTCTAACACCCCCCTCAAACTCATGGTGGATTAACAACACTGAGTTTGGAGAGATAGAAGCCATGCTGCGCTCTAGTTTGGGCCTTCGTCAGAAAATCCGCCAACTGTAACTCGGAAGGCACATACTGAAGAGCAATAACCTGATCCTGCACACCAGCGCGCACATAGAAAGCATCAACACCAATATGCTTCGTGAGCTCATGCTTCACAGGATCACGCGCAATGCTAATAGCACCTGTACTGTCAGACAAGAGCGGAGTAGGTGTAGTAACAGAATCATCAAAATCCTGAAGTAACCACCGTAACCAAGTCACCTCTGCCGTCAAAAGAGCCATAGCTCGTAACTCAGCCTCTGCACTCGAATGGGAAACTGCAGTCTGTTTCTTCGTCTTCCAGGCAATGAGAGAACCACCAAGAAAAACATAGTAAGCAGAAAGTGAACGGCGATCGGAGGGATCACTAGCCCACGTAGCATCCGAATAGGCCTGAAGTTGTAAAGAACTGGAGCGAGGAAAGAATAGACGGTGAGACATCGTGCCCCGAAGATATCGGAGAACACGAAGGAGGTGACTATAGTGAACCGAAGTGGGAGCGGAGACAAACTGACTCAGAATATGAACCGGATAAGAGATATCCGGACGAGTGACAGCTAGATAGACAAGACTCCCAACAAGATGACGATAACGCGTCGGGTCAGGCAAGGGGTCACCATCAGTATCACGGAGGTGAACATTGAGCTCCATTGGAGTCTCAACAATGCGCTCATCGGTAAGAGCAGCACGAACAAGAAGATCCTGTATATACTTTTCCTGGGATATAAAAAAGCCATCAGAGGTAGAAGAGACTTCAATCCCAAGAAAGTAGCGAAGAGGTCCAAGATCGGACATAAGAAACTGCTCACTAAGACGGGCCTTTACAAAGGCAATATACTCGGGGTCGTCGCTAGTGATGATCATGTCATCAACATAGAGAAGAAGAAGAGTCCGACCACGAGGAGAAAGGTGGGCAAACAATGCTGGATCATGAGCACTCGCTGAAAAACCAGCGGCAGTCACCACAGAGGCAAAACACTCAAACCAGGCGCGGGGGGCTTGCTTAAGGCCATAGAGAGAGCGACGAAGATGACATACCATGCCATCAGGAACAGAATACCCAGTTGGTGGCTGCATGTATACCTCCTCACGCAGCTCACTGTTAAGAAAGGCATTCTTAACATCAAGCTGAGATACAGACCAGTGGCGTGCAGAGGCCACGGCAAGAAGTGTGCGGATAGTGGTCATATGGGCCACAGGAGCAAATGTCTCATCATAATCACGACCATGCTCCTGCTGAAAAACACGAGCCACAAGACGAGCTTTGTAATGCTCAAGAGAACCATCGGAGCGAGTCTTAACCTTGTAGACCCACTTACAAGTAATGGGACGGACACCTGGAGGAAGAGAAACAAGATCCCATGTACCAGTGCGTTCAAGAGCAGCAATCTCCTCTGCCATCGCAAACTGCCATTCAGGATGAACAACAGCCTCACGATAAGAAGTCGGCTCAAGAACAACAACACCAGCTGTGGAAAAACCAAGGCGATCAACAGGCGGAAGCGGACGAGGACGCAAGCCATAGGTAGGCTGAGACGAGGAGGACGACACGTCAGCAGACACATCCACATTACGTGAACGACGAGTGTAATACTGAGGCAAAGATGGAAGAATACGAGGAGGAATAGCCGAGGTAGAATTAGGAGGTGGAGACGAAGAAATCACCGGGGATGAAGGTGCAGAATCTGGTGACATGCGAGGTGAGGAAACCGTGGGAGATGGTGGCGGCAAATCAGCAAGAGGTGGAGAAGTAGAGTGAGCAGGACGGAGAGACAAGGGCTCAACTGGAGTGATAGGTGTGTCGGGAAAAGTGAGGAAAGAGATATCCTCCACAGAAAAGGTCGAGGAAGATGGACGCGGGTAGAAGGGACGAGACTCATCAAAAGTCACATCCCGAGAAATACGCATCCGACGACCGATAGGATCCCAACAACGATAGCCCTTATGCTTATCACTATAGCCTAAGAAAACACACTCAACAGACTGAGCGGTCAGTTTGGTGCGTTCCCGAGGGGCAAGAAGAACATAGCAAACACAACCAAACAAGCGAAGCGTCGAATAATCAGGAGAACGATCAAAGAGACGCTCGAAAGGAACACCACCCTGGAGAGCAGCAGACGGCTGAAGGTTGATGAGATAGGTGAAGGTGAATATAGCCTCAGCCCAAAAATGAGGTGGAAGAGAAGCGACGATCATTAACGCAAGAGCCGTCTCAAGAAGGTGGTGATGCTTTTGCTCAGCCACGCCATTCTGAGCATGAGCACCAGGACAAGAGAACTGAGGAAGAGTGCCCTGCTCAGCAAGAACACCACGCAACATCTTGGAAATATACTCGCCAGCGGAGTCAACACGGAACACACGAATAGGTGAAGAGAACTGAGTGTGAACCATGGCAGCAAAACGCTTATAGATGGAAAGAACCTCACTGCGAGAAGTCATAAAATAAAGCCAAGTGTAACGAGAGAAATCATCTATGAAAATAAATATAGTATGGATGGCCCCCTTTTGAAGCGAAGGGAGCCGGACCCCATACATCAGAATGGACCAAATCAAAAGGACGCTGAGACACCGACTCACTAGTAGGGTAAGGTAACTAAATCTGTTTTCCTAGTCTACAGCCCTGACACTCTAAAGAGACATCTCCTGAGGCAGACCCCAAAAGACCTCGATGAACTAATGACGACAAGCGAGACCCACAAAGATGACCAAGTCGATGATGCCACTGCTGGAAGGAGCCGGTAGCTGAAGCGACACAAGCGGATGGACTGGCGATAGTGGTGGCAGCGGAAGGAACATGAAGCCAGTCTAGCTCCCAAAGAACCTGAGAGTTACGGCGGCGAGGGCCAGCCCCAACCAAAGTGTGTGTTCGACGATCCTGAACAGAACAAGAGTCAACGTCAAGGTGGACGCGACAACCAGAATCAGTAAGTTGACCGGCAGAAAAAAGATTCATGTTAAGTTGAGGAACATGAGCAACTAGACAGCTAATGAAAATCAACACTTGCCTGTTTGACATATGAACAAATCAAGGATGAGTAAACCTCCTTGGTTAAAGGAATTCGCAAGTCCACCATGTCTTCAAAAAGTTTCAGAGATTCTGCATATTTTCCCAATTTACACAATCCACTGATGAGTATATTATAAGTTACAGCATCTGGATTCACATTGCTCGCCATCATTGTGGCGTAGAACTCCAAAGCTTTCTCATAATCTCCAAAACTTAAATAGCTTCCAATGCTCAATATTATGTTGAGGAACATGAGCAACATCAGGAACAAAGTAAGAAGGTGTGCTAAGATTGCCTCGACTAGCAACAGAAAGAGGAGTACCATTAGCAGTGAGTACATGAACAGGAAAATCAAGCGATTTAAGAGAGGACAAATTTGAAGAATGAGAAGACATATGAAAAGAAGCTCCGGAGTCCAGAACCCACGAGGATGTACCTGACTGTGTAGAGGGTGGTTGCTTAGTGCAGGAAGCATCAATCACAGAACCTGCAGTACTCGTCGAAGGAGAACCTGAAGCGGCAAGCAGATGCTTAAGTCGCAGAATATCCTGCTCAGTCAAGGCGGTGGCTGAAGATGTCGAAGTAGAAGAAGTCCCTGAAGCTGATGATCGCGCCTTACGTAGGTGTTTCTTCTTCTGGAAGCACTGAGACTCAACATGACCATCCATCTTACAGTAGCCGCAGTGAGGACGAGACCGACCTTGGCCGCCCGTAGGAGTAGGCAAGAGCGGCGGAGCACTCGAGTGGGAAGGAGTCGGTGCAGCAGGCATAGCAGGAACTCGAGTAGCGAGCACAGAGGGAACCTCAAGTAAACCAGCGCCACGGAGGCGAGTCTCCTCAGCACGGATCTCAGAAAGCGCCTCCATGAGGGAGATACGACCACGAGCAAACAACTGAGCGCGCCGGGGCTCAAACTCCTTACGGAGTCGAGACAAGAGCTTGTAGACACGATGAAATTCCAAATCAGCCCGCACAGCCTGGCAACACTGACAAGTACGACAACCAGCAGTGCGGAGAGAATCAAGCTGACGCCAGATAGCAGAACTCTGTGCATAGAACTCATCAATAGTGGAGTCACCCTGCTGAAGAGCATGCTCCTGACGAACCACAAACAGGTATAAGGCATCACCAGAGGGCTGATAGCGCTGACAAAGCCGAGTCCACATCTCAAATACAGTAGAGAGGCCGAGAAACTCAGAGGCAAACTGAGGCATAACACTAGCAGTCAAAACAGCTGCGGCACGAGCATCATCATCAAGCCACTGAGTGTAAGCAGACAGAGCTGCATGATAAGTCTGAAGTGCGTCCTCATAGGTCTGAACCTGCTCATCATAAGCAAGAATGGCAGCGTCATCAGCCAGCTTAGCTGCATCCTTTGCAGCCTGATCAGCGTTGGCAGCAAGAACCGGTGGCGTCGGTGGAGTAGGAGCCACATGAGGAACTGGACACGGCGGACTAGGGACCTCGCCAGAAAGAACGCCCCAAAGACGAAGGCTACGCATGTGAATGCGCATGAAGCCAACGAACTCGATGAAGTTAGTGCCATCAAAAATCACCAGAAAACGAGGAACTGCGACATAGCCCGTATATGTAGACATAGTACCCTTTTTTTTTCAACGGAAGCAGACGGAAAACTGAACAGTGAACGCACACACGCGGCTAGCAGAAGCGGAGACCAAGTCCACGTGGGCGAGCAGCGGAGACCAAATCCTCGCGGGCGAAGACCACTTCCAGCACCAACGATGTAGCGAGGGCGAGCAACGGAGACCAAGTCCACGCTGGCGAAGACCACTTCCAGCACCAATGATGCAGCGAAGACCAAAACGGGTGGTGACTGAGGCGGGAGTCTCGATCGGAAGCAGAGGACGATCCAGAAATCGGCAGCAGCGCGTGACCTTCTCTGCTTGATCTGGGCAGGGAAATCGATCTAGGGCGGTTGGGCCGAGCGATCAGGGGCGACGGCGGGAGTCTCCGATCGGGGGTGGTGGCTATCAGGCGGCGGCGGGCCTCACGAGACAGAGGCGGACGAGGGCGGGTCGAGCAGATCGATCTGGGCAATAGTGGAAGTCTCGATCGGGGTGGGAGGCAGAAAAAACCAGTAGCAGCCTGAGGATTTGGCCACCACGGAGAGTCAGCACAGCCAAGGATGGAGGCGTCGCGTCGGAGATGGATCAACAGCAGGAGTTGCGCGTGCTATAAAATTGACCTAGCTCTAATACCATGATAGGAATATGCAACTTGTATTTCCAGGTGGCCATAGGCCAGTATATATACATGTACAGGTGTGGAATATATGCAGGAAACCCCTTATACAATAGGGTAAATACGAAGGTTACATGGCTATATATATATAACTAACAGAAAACACTTGTATTTTTCCGGAATTATGGATGTTATGCTTAACTTTCTTCCTGTCCGAGGAAGTACTAATATTTTCACCAATTCTTGCCTCTTAGCAATAAGTGCGAAAATATCTGCAGTAGTTCATTGCACCACTAGCAAATAATATCTTGATTTTCTATATAATGCAGTCTGTAGTTTGCTCCAGCAACCACTTTGGCAAATAACATTTCTGCAAATATTATCAACGCTCAGATACTTGTACCATTGTTGGTTGTCATAGTTGTGTTATTAGTTTACTTTCTGTGTTTGTCCTGCAGATACCTCCTAGCCGAGCTACATATAATAATGTCATAAATGCATGTGGTGCTGCTGGTAACTGGAAAAAGGCTTTAGAGCTTTGTAAGAAGATGATAAGAAATGGTGTAGGGCCAGACTTGGTTACACACAACATTGTATTATCTGCTTTCAAGAATGGCTCTCAGTATTCGGAAGCCATAGGTTACTTTGATATGATGAAAGGAGCAAATATTGCCCCTGATACTTTCACTTTGAATATTGTCATCCATTGCCTTGTAAAAGCCGGACAGCACGGAGATGCTGTCGATTTGTTAAACTCGATGAGGGAGAAAAGAGCACAGTGTCCTCCAGATGTTGTTACGTACACTAGCATAATGCATTCTTATTATGTTTGTGGGCAAGTGAAAAATTGCAAGGCAGTCTTTGATATGATGGTTGCTGAAGGAGTTAAACCTAATATTGTATCATATAATGCACTTTTGGGTGCTTATGCCTCACATGGGATGCACACTGAGGCCTTGGGATTTTTCAAGTTACTGAAACAAAATGGTCTGCGACCTGATGTAGTTTCCTATACCTCTTTACTGAATGCCTATGGTAGGTCAGCACAGCCTGAAAAAGCTAGGGAGGTTTTTAACGAGATGAGAAAGAACTCATGCAAGCCAAACAAAGTCAGTTATAATGCACTAATTGATGCTTATGGATCTGCTGGAATGTTCAAGGAGGCCATTAGCTTACTGCATGAAATGGAGAAGGATGGCATTCCACCAGACGTTGTTTCAATAAGTACTCTGTTGACTGCCTGTGGCCGCTGCAGGCAGACAACAAAAATTGACACAGTTCTTGAAGAAGCAAAATTTCGAGGGATTGAACTTAATATTGTTGCGTACAACTCGGGCATTGGAACCTATTTAAGTTTTGGAGATTATGAGAAAGCTTTGGAGTTCTATGCCACAATGATGGCGAGCAATGTGAATCCAAATGCTGTAACTTATAATATACTCATCAGTGGATTGTGTAAATTGGGAAAATATGCAGAATCTCTGAAATTTTTTGAAGACATGGTGGACTTGCGAATTCCTTTAACCAAGGAGGTTTACTCATCCTTGATTTGTTCATATGTCAAACAGGCAAGTGTTGATTTTCATTAGCTGTCTAGTTTTCTGTGGAAAGTTGATATGCTAACGATGGTTCCCACTCAGGACAAACTAGCTGAAGCGGAATCTACTTTTAGTTATATGAAAACATCTGGCTGCTTCCCTGATGTTCTAACATATACTGCTATGATTCAAGCCTATATTGATCATGGTAAGATCCTCTTAAAAGTCTTGGGTTGAGATAACATTTTTTCACTGATCATGTTTTTCTTATGGATCATAAGGGAGTTGGACGAGTGTGTGGGACCTATTCAAAGAGATGGAAGGAAATGCCATACTGCCAGATGCCATTATATGCTCATCCCTCATGGAAGCATTGAATAAAGGAAATCAACATGAAAGGGTCCTTCAGTTGATGAAATTCATGCACGATCAATCCATCGAATTGAACCAAAAAGCTTATTTTGAAATAATAGCTTCATGCAGCATGTATGTCTATCCACTCTCTTAAGTTGAACAAGCATGAATTGGTAATTACGCTGTTATGATCTGAACAAGGTTACTACGGTAACACCGGTGGTCGTTACTTTATCATTTTAAGTATGTTCATATACTATATCTTAGATTTTCCAGCGACCTGCATGATTTTTTTTTTGCATGTGAGTCCATAGTTTTTAGTATATTTTGAAAATACTTTCATATTTATATATGTACATATTAACAATATACTAAAATAACAGTTCATACTACCTAAAAAGTGGTATACTACCGAAATATTCTTATATACTACCTCCATTCATAAATATATGTTTTAACTTTTATCTGAATCGGATGTATATAGACACGTTTTAGTTTGTTTGTTTGCTCATTCCAGTCCGTATGTAGTCCATATTAAAATATCCAAAACATCTTACATTTGTGAACGGAGGAAGTACATACTATGCCTACATACTCCCCAGTTTGACAGATACTACATACTCCCTCCATAGTGAACTAAACGCTCTTATATTTCTTTACGGAGGGAGTACAACATACGAATCTCACTTGAGTGTAACTATCACCGGTTGTATGTAAAATATCTGGGGCACCTAGGCGCATGGGCAGCTTGTTCGGGTCCAACCCGTTATGGCATTTGGTTGCAAGTGGCGTGCATCACTCTTGATTAGTTTCCTAATTTGTTTGCATGCAATTCTATCCATGTATGAGATAGCATCAAACATCTGAGATTTGGTTCCTAATCAAATAACATTATTAGTTATGTTGGATTTCAAACCATTCTTGTCTATTTGAATCTGAGATACCCACATGTACGTGTTACCAATTTAGGACGATACAATAATAACATTTTTTGGTATACACATACCCGAGATACCCACTTGTACGTGTTATTAGACCGCGATACCAATTAGTGGGTATTATACCTAACGAAAATATTTAGTGTTCGTGTTATACCTAATCAAAATATATACACTCTGAGGTATTATACCTAATGAAAATATACACATCCTGAGATACCCATGCGTACATGTTTGTAACTCAGTCAAAATATGAATGTGCAAACCCTCCTAATTACAAATAGTTCCTTCTCTATTCCTAATGGGTATCATGTACCTTCCATCCATGAAACATGGAAAGAAACACAAGATAATTATTCATGACGCATTGATTTCTGATTTCTCTCTCCTATTATGTCTCTCAACATGGAACGTTGCCATGCATGGTATTTTTTATTTGCTGCTAAAGAAATGTTCGAACAAGTGATGGTGACACTGGTGACTTTCCAGTTAAAATAGGATTGCACCAAGGGTCAGCTTTGAGCCATTATCTTTTTTGCTTTGGTGATGGATGAGGTCACAAGGGATATACTAGGAGATATCCCATGGTGTATGCTCTTTGCGGATGATGTGGTGCTAGTCGAACGAGGGTTAATAGAAAGTTAGAGATGTGGAGACGAACTTTAGAATAGAAAGGGCATGAGGTGCGGTTTCAGTATTACTAGGCACGAGGAGGAGGAAGTTAGCCTTGATGGGCAAGTGGTACCTCAGAAGGACATATTTTTAGTGTACTCCTTTTTACATACAAATATGAACGTATTTTAAATATATACTAAAAACTATGGACTTGTTTGTAATCTGAAACACACGCGCCAGCGCATCAACGAGGCGAGCGAGAGGGCAAATAGACAGGCAAATGTATACCTTGGAGGCGCGGGTGAGGCGATCTCCGCTCTCGCCGACAGAGATGTTGGGGACGAGCTTCTGCACCTTGATCTCCCGCATGGGGTTTAGCTACTTCTTCTCCATCCACTGCGAGCACCAAAACACAAACAACACCGCACCGTCAGAACACCAGGAACCTGAGCAACCCAAAGGATTTGGAACAATTGACAAAGCGGAGGGGAACTCACCATGGCTGCGGGATCTGGGGTGCGGCGGCGAGGGAGAGGAGAGGGAGAGGGGGAGGGTTTAAAGCATGGTGCATGGCGGCAGCAGGGGCTTTGTAGGGAGAGAGAGGAAACCCTAGCGCGGAGGGTGCTTATATGCCTAGAATTACGTCCGTGCCCCCGTGTGCAGGTGTAGAATGGAGGGTGGTTTAATAATTTTGGTTAATCTGGCTTAGGAGCGCTAAAAAAGAACATGTAGCTTGCATTGGAATCTTAGATATAGTACTCCCTCCGTTCCTAATAGTCTTTGTAGAAATTCCACTATGGACTACATGCGGAGCAAATTGAGTGAATCTACACTCTAAAATGCATCTATATACATCCTTATGTGGTTCATAGTGGAATCTCTACAAAGACTTATATTTAGGAACGGAGTGAGTATATGATCGTACTAAAAATAATAAAGTACTCCCTCCGTCCCACAATGTAGCTTGCAAAAACGTCTTACACTGTGGGACGAAGGGAGTAGTACATATACTACCCCGTGGTAGTTGAGACGTGGGTGTAACTAGACCCGGTTGTAGGATGTATTTTCCCTACGGAAACATAAAATGGTTTTGTACTCCTGGAAGTATGTACTGCTCCTCATACATCACACAGATAAACCGATTAAAGCTCTTAATTATTTTTGACATATTTTGCTAATAATTACTAGATACCTAAGTGAGTTTTATGAAACTAATTGCCAACTCCATATATTTTATGTAGTTTACATATGGCAGCTTTTTTGTATGTAGGACTGTTATATTGCAAAAACTAGGGACCTAAGTGACAATTTTTTGTACTACTTGTACTGGGGTATCTTACAGTGATTACTATGGTATATGTAGAATGATGAGGTATACTATGGTATATTTAGAATGATAGAGGTATAATAGATGCATATGAGGTACATTGAATGTGGGAGTACGTACTCCCAGGAGTACAGAAAATTAGTCCATATATCTTATATTACTAGACTTTTAGATTACCATGTCTATTTATCAGGTTATCGTTCGAGTCACTTGCAACTAGGTCTGCTGTCTTCTGAGGCAACCATGCCGAATATACACACCATGGTTAATAAATAGAAACATAATAAAGTTGAATATTTATTGGGATAGCAGCATAGAGCTTTCTTGTGGTTGAGATGCCATCTAAATTGTGTTTGTTCAGTTTTTGTAATAGCTGCATAGAACCGCCCTTGATGTATTGAATAGGTCAATGTTCATTTGTGTCCCTTGGTTACTTATCGACATTTTGCTTCCCCATAACAGGCTACGGGACTGGAGAACTGCAAGTGAAATAATTGAACATTTGGATTCCTCTCTCCCATCCATTTCTGTTGGGAAGCTAAACCATCTTCTGAATTTTCTTGGAAAATGTGGGAAGACAGAGAGTATGATGAAGGTACAATTGGTCTGCGTAACATAGCTTTCATACAGAACATACTTTTGTTATTTCCAACTTCTTCTATGCAATTGATGTAGATACTTAAGCATTATCTGTTTTCGTAGACCATCAATTTGTTATGTTGTTCTGTATATGAAGCGGAGGTTGTACCAACCAGTTCACCCAAAAAGCCTAAGCTTAGGGAGACGGTCAGGCATTATACTCAAACACCCCCCTCGCGTATGAACTGGGTTGGAGATATGTGTGCATCGGAAGTAGAGGCAGATCACAATTATTTATTGCATGTACTGGGTTTTGAACCTAAAATCTCTTGGATTCAAATTATATGTGCTTGACCATTTCATCCATCAACTCAAGCTTAGAGAGGGTTAGATATGACATTCTGAACATGTTTGTCGTTGCTAGTTATGCTATAGACACCTAGCAATATTTTTTTAATGCACTATCACTTAGTGTTTTTGTCCTTACCATGATCAATTTAGACAGCATGGCTCCTCGTTTAAAAAGAATGGACTGCTTGCGCATAATGGCTTGCTGGATCCATATATCAATCTTTCCCCTTGAAGTCTATTGTGTTTGGTTTGAGCCCAAGCCAACCTTGTCAAAAATTTGTGAGGGGGGAGGGGTAGTGGAGCTGGTACATGAAGTTACATCTACGCTCAGCTATTTACAATCCTAACCCTAGATGAACTGATGTACCTGAGGGCGGGTTGGCCTTTTACTTCCGTAATATCCTGAGAATATGCGTGGATCCCACTTGGTGCTGAAGATGTAGTTTTCCGAGGCACCGAGCTGGTGGCATTCCTCAAGGTATTAACTTGGTGGAAATCCTATTGGGTCTCTGGTTGGTAGCAATTCCGCGGGGTGTCAAGTTGGTGGCGATCTCGAGAGGTTATAAGGTTTTCCGCAAAGTCTAGTAAGACGTTGAGTCCAAGTAGCACAGTGAACCTTCCCCAGCAGTAGCCCCTCGTAGGCCTGGGCGGTAAAGTAGCGCATGTCCGGGCCGATGCACGAATCCTAGAGTGGTTGGCGTGCCGACCGGATCAATGAATTTTGAGGCATGCGTGATGATGGTTGAATCCAACCTCTATGGTTCATTGGATTTACTCATGCATCCTTTTGATCCCATCACTCAGCATACTAGTGGTTGTATGATTGATGTAGCTCGCAAAACCTCTTGCCTTGGTCGTTGACTTCGCTTCCTTTGATTGGGCCCATGACCTCGCTCTGCTACCCATGGTCGCTTTGGCGCGCACGATCCTGGTGTTCCTCCCGCGTCACACGGGCTTGTGGATGCTATCCGTCTACCTTCACTCAGTAAATACCGTGAGGGCACAGTTGGGTATCTTCTTGGGTTGGCTTGAGTTGCCTTGTGGCAGCCTGCTCCTTGTTCGGTTGTTGCTCCCCTTACTCCTGGAGCAAGTACGTCCTCATGATGGCGTAGAGCCTCTTAGTTGTTGACCGTAGACTTTGATGCAACTTGGCGTAGAGGGCTGGGCCACATGTCGCCAGTCGCATGGCGGGGCACACGCTCTCGTCGGTGATGGTGCGGATTTGACACTATATGCTGGTGAAGTGCTTCTGGAATGCTTTGATAGATTTGCGTGGATCTTGAATGAGCGCGTAAGGTTTGACGACGGTCACCTCCATAGTCTCATTCCCTTGGAAGTCAGCATGAAGATGCTAGCAAAGTTGTTCCCAAGTGCACCGATCTAGGAGCGAGCGCTAGGTATCATGACCGAGCCATCCTAGAGATCATGGTGGTTTCGTCGCCTCCCGCCACCTAGACGACGGCCTCGTACATAGGTGAACCCGCTCAGGTCGGCGTCACTTGCATAGCTCGGGAGGTCCGTTGGGCAAAGCTTTTGCGGCCATGGCTTCACTTCAAGTCCTAGGCTAAGGGGGTTGCGCTCGTCGGCAATGTTGATGACTTCACATCTTCGAGCATGCATTGTTTGTGCGGAGATGTATTTGTTGAAGCGCTCACTGTCTTCCTCTAGACCCAATGCGACACTCATCTTGCGCAGAGTAACCAATCTGGTCATGCCTGCTTAGGATGATGGTCTGGAGTGCTTCTACCTCCGAAGCTCCTCGGAGTGGCCGTCTCGCCCACACAATCATTTTTGCTATTGGCCATCTTTGCTCCTCGATGATTTCGGAATTCACCTTAACTTCCTCCCTTGCCGCATCACACTCTTGGGTTTGGTGGTGGCGAATTTCCTTGGTTTAAGCCATGCGGAGCGGGGGTTCGGCTTTGCCGAGGCTATTGTGGTCACTTGTCGCGCATGTATGTTGGCGGCCTCGTGTAGGAGCGCCGCTAAGCAAATGGAGTCTGCTTGGGATGCTTCTAGGATGGCTTGCAGTTCTTCTGCCCTTGTGCTCGCGTCTGTGGCTTGTTGCCTGAGTGCTTCAACTTCCTCCTTGTTGATAATGACTTGTGCAGATCCTTCCGAGCTGGCGACCTGCGCATCGGTGGAGGGTTCATGTGCTTTGTTAGACGTGCGAGCCTGGCGCATGCTGCTTGTAGGTGACGTGGGTTGAGTCGTCTCCTTCCTCTTTGACGTGCTTATGTTTCTGTGGTGCCATCTCCTTGCCTTCCTGTCCTGGCGTCCAAGAGAGTGCACGGGGTGGATATTAGCTGGCCTTCCGCATCGGTCCGTGACGGTTGTGCTCTCTTGGTCACACTGCTTCTGGCTAGGTTCCCATAGACGGCGCCAACTGTCATAGCATCATGGCTAGACTGTGAACTTGTTGCACCCCTAGCCAGATACAAAGACTGGCACGAGGTGCGCGGGAAACTTGACATGGGGACACGTGCCCCCGTTTGCAGCGACCCGACGCGGAGCTACCTGAAACCAACAAGAATTGCAAGGTAGGAAGACAAGTATCAAATCTGCCCTCCGGCTATTTATAATCCTAACCATAGATGAACTGATGTACTTGAAGGCGAGTCGGTCTCTTTCTGTGGGAATATCATGAGAATATGCTGTGGGTTCTGCTCGGTTCTCAAGATGTAGATTTTCCGGGGCGAGCCGGTGGCAATCCCGCGAGGTTAAAGGTTTTCCACCAAGTCTAGAAAGATGTCGAGTCCGGGTAATAACGTGGGGACCCTTCCCCAACACGAACAATCTTGGGCGATGTGGTTGGCCTCACGAGCAGAGGCGCGTTCTTTTGTGGAATTGAGAACCATCTCTGCATATCTTGCCCATCAGGTAGGAGATCATGACTTTCTTGGTGGGCTGGAATGGCCTTCTAATTCCACACCTAAAACCAATCTCCGTTTCTCTGAATTATGATGCTTGATGAGAGGCTTTACTGAAGGCTTGCGAAAAGGATATGCGAGGGTGTTTTAGCGGGCTGCTCATTTATATTCTCTGGAATGTGTGGAAGGATATTCCAACTAGTGGATGTGGCGCCCCTTGCTCATGAGGAGTTTGCCCTATGTAGATTGGCTTTGCTTAATATGTAGTCTGTTTGTTGGTAAAAAGTTGCTTGTATTTTGTCTTAGGAAAGGCTTAAGCAGTAGTTTTTGTTTACTCGAGTAATTGGCTTGTTGCTTCCTTGCGCTTGCTTTGGCAAGCTTTGTAACAAACTGCTTTTCCTTCTTTGTGAAAAAATATGCTAATATCTACAACATCAAATATATATAGTACTATATTTATGATGAATCTAATGAAGTTAATTTGGTGTCGTTAGATGTTAATATATTTTTTTTGTAGACTTGGTCAAACTTTTTTAAGTTGAACTTGGGACAAAGCTAGAACTTCAAACAATTTTGTATGGATGGAGTACTTCATGTATCACCTATATAACTATATTTCTGATATTCTTGGCCCGAAGAAGCTGGTTTTATAGTTAAGAATGCTAGCTTCTTGACTAGTTTCAAAACCATCAAATCACGGTCTTTTCTTTCATGAAAATACATTGATACTCGAGGGACCCATGTAATCTCATATCTAAACACTGGACTTGTGAGGAAATAGTTTCAATAAAGGTGCTTAGATTATTGGATGTGCTTTCCAGTTTATGTTTTACCCTGAGTCCTTGTAAAGATGGGCCTAAGATATTTAATTTTCTCTAATGCAGCTGTTTTACAAGATGGTGAGTGCATGCTCTACTGTAGGCCTTTCTACTTATAAGGTTCTGCTGAGAAATCTCTTAGCAGTTGGAAAATGGAGAAAGTATGTCGAGGTAAAGATAGGTATTCACTAGTATCCGTATCACTTATGATTACATATTTGCATGGACATCTATATCTGGTACATTCAATTTGCACAACTGTGCTCTGGCAGCATGATGGTGTACTGCAGATACACATTTATCTTGGAACAACTTCACATTTTTACCTCAGAAAAAAACCTCACATTTTTTTCTTCTGTTTTGACCTGTATTATGTTGGTCCTTGTAAAACCTGCACCAATATGTGCTTCTGGGATCATAAGAACTGTGGCAAAAGCAAGTGATTTGACATTACATTGAAAGTTTTGCTTGAGTTACTTCTTCCATGAGCAAAGCTCTAATGTCAGCAATAAAATGCTAGTACTGGACGGGTATTTGAGCCTCCATTATATAAAGAGAAAACTAGACTCGTGGTTGTTTATGGGCATGAAACTGAACTCCTTTGTTTTCTGAAACATGTAGGTTTTGCAGTGGATGGAGGATGCTGGAGTCCGTCCAACACTATATATGTATCAAAATGTTCTTCCATATATTTGGAGGGACAATAGCATGGATTATGTCACTCTTATGCAGGAAAAAATAAGTATGTTACTTCTTTAACTTTAGCAGAAGTACTATTTTATCATGCAAGAACCTCTTTCAACATTTCTGTTTTCCCCTTGCCATTAGTGATCTAGTCAAATCTAGAACATGTCTTGTTTGGTGCTTGTGGTTGTTGAACTATCATTGTTGTAGACCTGATCATTTACATGGTTTTATCCTTTTCCAGGAAGTGTCATATTTTTCAACAGTTTCTGTACAGGGAACATTTTTTGATATTTTAGTAGTCAATAAAGTGTCGAAGTATCTTATGTTTGTTAATTTGTAGTTGTGATAGGAAAGAAATAGTGAAGACATAGCTACATCATGTAATCCAGATATTCAGAAAACATAAAACTGTGGCATTTAGACAGCGAACTGAACCATCTATGCTACCTATACGAGGCATAGCCTTCCATCATCTCGTATACTCCTTTATTCAGAAAATGCAAAAGCTTCTGTCTTGCATATATAGGAAAAGAGAGTCGTGTACGAGGCCAAGAGGGCCACACCCGAAAGTAGAATACCACACACCTGCAAGCTAAGGCGCCACCGGAAGCATCACCACAAGACCCAATGCTCCCACTGATGTAGGGTGGAACTCTAGGGGCTGATCTTTGAAGGGGGATTCCTGAAGAACATGACGAACTCATGAAAAATACAAGGGGAAAAACAAGAGGAAACATTCAAATTGACTTGATTCAATCACACATATGCTAGATCCATGAACACAAGAGATCACAAGATCCAAAGACAACAAAGGAAAGATACAAGTAGCTAGTTCTTCTCCAACATGAGGTCTTGAATCCACTATGGGATCTTCTCCGTAAAGAGGTCTTGAATCCACTTGGGGGATCTTCTCCTAGATGGAGGGCTTGGCCTCCAATGGATCAAGTGGATGAGCAACGCTCTATCTCTCAATGAGCTAAATCAATGCTAACCCTAAAACGTTGGGGAGAAAAGTACATATAGTCTAGGGGGCGAAGGGATACATGGACTTTGGCCCTTTGCAATGTGCGCAGACAGGGGGGGCTGGGCGTCGGGCCGAATGTCTGGGCCTTCACGAGGTG
>NC_041382.1:370075398-370079870 GCF_002162155.2 Triticum dicoccoides | reverse complement strand
CAGGGTATAGTTTCGGTGCTCTCTGGATATGCGTGGTCCGGATTTTTGGGCTGGAGTCCAGATGTCCGGTGGCTCACGTCGGGCCGGATGTCCGGGGCCTGAGCCGGATGTATGGGCTGGCGGGGGCCGGCTTTGGTGAGGTTTTGTGAAGGATGCTGGATTTCCGGGCTGGGGCCGGATGTCCGGGCTCGCGTTGGGCCGGATGTTCAGGCCCTGTAGCTCGATGGCTGGGCGACTGCTGATGACACTTTCAGGGGCCGGATGTTCGGGGTCCTGGGAGTTGTTCTCGGTCCCTTCCGTTGGTTCTCTTCATCCTTGAAGTTGGGGACTTGTTCGTCTTTGCATATCCGAGAGGGTCCTTTTGATATCTGATCATGCACAACATTTCGGACTTAGGTAGTAGCCATGTCTCGAGTGAGTCATATGGAATATCACTAAGGAGAGATGTCACCTCGGTCTCGAGAGCTCTAGCTCGTGCTCGTGTCATCGGTCCTCTTGGCACTTGGTGAGACAATGGGAGGTCCATGGGATGACCATAGGATGGTCCACATCATCTCCCCACCCCCGGGAAAGAACCGACCTCGGATCAGAAGCCTCATCACCGTGGTAGGGAGAGAAATCCTTGACGTTGAATATGCCGCTCACGAAGTACTTGTCGCGTGGGATGTCGATCTTGTAGGCGTTGTTGTTGTAGTGTTCTAGCACCTTGAAGGGTCTGCCGGCTCGTGGTAGGAGCTTGGACTTGCGTTCGTTGGGGAAGCGTTCCTTGCGAAGGAGTAGCCACACAAGATCTCCGGTGTTGAATATCATGGGATTCTTGTTGAAGTTGATCTTGGTCGCAGGCGTTGTACTTGGCGCTCGATGGTGTGCCTTGTATCTTCATGCATCTTCTTGAGATAGCTCGCTTGTGCACTCGCGTCCATGTTGATGTGCTTTTGTAGTGGTAGAGGTAGAATGTTCAATGGGGACAACAGGTTGAAACCGCAGACGACCTCGAAGGAGGGGACTTGCCGGTAGTCAGATGTCTTGTGCGATTGTAGGTGTACTCGAGTATAGGTAAGCACTCTTCCCATCCGTTGATGTTCTTTTTTATGAACACACGTAGGAGGGTAGATAGCGTCTGATTCATGACCTTCGTTTAGTTGTCGATTCGTGGGTGGTATGCCGAGGAGAATAGGAGCTTGATACCGAGCTTGGCGCATAGAGTCTTTCAAAAGTTGTTTAGGAACTTGACGTCATGGTCCGACACAATAGTCTTGGACACTCCATGTATCGGTTGGTGTAGCGAGAGACGTCACGGAACATCTTGGGCCAAAAGTAGTTATTGGAGAGCGTAACGAATATCTTGTAACGTCCAAAGTGTCCCATAAGTCCTCCATGAGCTTCTTGCAGAAGTAACAAAGGAAGAGAAGACTCGGGGGTACATAGTTTGTTAGCTCGCATAAGACACTCATCCTTGATGTAATATCTTTCTATTAAAAGTTGTGCTCCAGAAAGTTTCTCACTAAAGTAAGCTATGAGGCGCTTCTTTTGCATTAACACACCTCCTATATCGTTGCCACTAGCATCACAATGAACTTCAAAAGTTTTGTTAAAATTGGACAAAGCAAGCAAAGGAGCATGTGTAAGCAAATTCTTAAGCTTATGAAATGCGGTATCTTGGGATGGTCCCCATACAAATGGTGCATTTTTTTACTCAAGGCATCCAAAAGGGATGCAATAGTGCTAAAGTCCTTAACGAATCTAGGATAGAAACTGGCTAAGCCAAGGAAACCACGCACTTTGTTGCATGTTGGTTGATTGTGGCCAACTTTTAATACTTCCTCTGTTCATTTTTATAAGGCCTTGAAGACATTTCAGACAACATGCAAAACAATTTATTTTCAGTTGTCTGAAACGACTTATAAAAATGAATGGAGGGAGTAGTATCAATTTTAGCTTCATCTACATGAACACCCTTAGAAGACACAACAAAATCCAAGAAAATAAGCTTATCAAACCAAAAAGGGATTTGTCCATATTAACATAAAGGCGTTCTTTTCTTAGAGTTTGCAAAACGGTTCTAAGATGGGTGACATGATCGTATAGGGACATGCTAAACACAAGAATATCATCAAAATAGACCACAACAAATACGCCAATGCAAGGGCGGAGAACATAATGCATTACATGCATAAAAGTGCTAGGTGCTTCGGATAAGCCCATAGGCATAACGAGCGATTCTTACAAGGCAAATTTGGTTTTAAAAGCGGTTTTTCATTCATCACCTTCTTGAATGCGAATTTGATAATAACCACTTTTAAGATAAATATTAGAGAATGTGGTAGCTCCGCTAACAGTGATAACATTGATAGGACGACAATCGGAACACATGCGAAAACTATCATCTTTCTTAGGCACAAGAATTACCGGCACGGCGCAATGATTAAACTTTCACATACATGCCCATTGTCAATGAGTTGTTGTATTTGCCTCTGAATTTCTTTGGTTTCTTTCGGATTGACGCGGTAGGGTGCCTTGTTTGGTAACGGTGTGCCGGGGATGAGGTTGATTCGGTATTTGATGCCGTGTAAAGGAGGTAGTCCCGGAGATAGCTCATCGGGGGAAACGTCCTTGAATTCCTTCAATAAAGAAGACAACACTAAAGGTAGATGATGAGAGGTGTTAGTTTTTGTTGCCTCATCCTTGCACAATAGGACATAGTGTATAACACTTGATGGGTTCTCACACACTTCTCTCATCTCACTTTTGGTAGCAAATAACACTAAGTTTTTCTTGTCGCTCATCGTGGAGGCATTCAATTTTGGCTTGCGGCGTTCACTCTCTTTTTGATGGCTCACTCTCTCACTATTCTTTCTGCGATGGGTAATCGCTTGCTTGTCGACGATCACTTAGCTTGGTGACATATGTCATAGTACGTACTCCTTCCCCTTCATCTTGAAGCTATAGTGATTGGTTCCTCCATTGTGCATGACATCGCGATCAAATTGCCAAGGTTGTCCAAGCAAGAGGTGGTAAACGGACATAAGAACCACATCACACTCCAAAGTGTCTTCGTATGCGCTAATCTTGAAGGAGACTTGAACGGTGTGCTTCACTTGGATGGTGTTGGAGTTGTTACGCCATTGGACCTTGTAGAGACGAGGATGCTTCATCTTGACCAATTGTATCTTGGAACATAGTGAAGGAAATATACCCTGGAGGCAATAATAAAGTTGTTATTTTACATTTTCTTATATCATGATAAATGTTTATTATTCATGCTAGAATTGTATTAACGAGAAACTTGATACATGTGTGGATATATAGACAAAACACAGTGTCTCTAGTAAGCCTCTACTAGACTAGCTCGTTAATCATAGATGGTTAAGTTTCCTAACCATAGACATGTGTTGTCATTTGATGAATGAGATCACATCAGTAGGAGAATGATGTGATGGACAAGACCCATCCGTTAGCTTAGCATAATGATTGTTAAGTTTTATTGCTATTGCTTTCTTCATGACTTATACATATTCCTTTGACTACGAGATTATGCAACTCCCGGATATCGGAGGAATATCTTATGTGCTATCAAACGTCACAATGTAACCGGGTGATTATAAAGATGCTCTATAGGTATCTCCGAAGGTGTTTCTTGGGTTGGCATAGATCGAGATTATGATTTGTCACTCTAAGTATCGGAGAGATATCTTTGGGCCCTCTCGGTAATGCACATCATAATAAGCCTTGCAAACAATGTGACTAATGAGTTAACGGGATGATGCATTATGAAACGGGTAAAGAGATTTGCCGGTAACGAGATTGAATTAGGTATGTGTAACACCTAGATGTAACTTGCCATATTTGTAACTCCGACTCTTGCCATTTTCGGCCTCAAGTTATGAGATTCCCTTCGTGGTTGGGTTCTGTCTTTGTTTTGCATTTTATCATGTGCATCGCATTTGCATTCGTGTTCGTCTCATGCATCCGAGCATTTTTCCCATTGCCCGTTTCGCAATCCGACACTCCTACATGCACCGGTGCACCCCTTGTGTCTCTTTTCGTGAATGGGAGTTAAACGTTCTCGGAATGAGTTGAGATTTGTCAAGTGGCCTTGGTACACCATCGATAGACCGCCTGTCAAATTTCGTTCCATTTGAAGCTCGTTTGATACCCCAACGGTTAACCGGGTAACCGCAACAACCTCTTGTGTGTTACAGCCCAACACCCCTCCAAAACAACCCAATAACCCATCTAAACCATCTCCATGTTTTCCGCCGTCGGATCACGATCGTGTGGGCGAAAACCGCACCTCTTTTAGACATTCCTAACTCCCCCTACCTATATAAATGGGTCTCCCCGTCCATTCCCGGGTCCAAACCCTAAAAAATCGCCCCTCTTGTCCGTCGGACGTGTCCGCACCGCCCGGACACGCCGCGTCGCTGTGCCCAGCCACCCAGATCGCGCCACGTGGCCCTCCGCAGCCGCGG
>NC_041382.1:370059172-370075053 GCF_002162155.2 Triticum dicoccoides | reverse complement strand
GCCACCTCGCGCCATCCGAGCGCTCGCCCGCCTCGCTCGTCGCGCCGCCCTGTCGTCGTGCTGCACCGCCTCCATCTCCTTGTCGCCGGCCCGAGCTCCTCCGCCGCCCCGAGCTTCGGCGACCCCGGATCCACCGACCCCTCCTTCCCCGGCCGCCGGCGACCACCCGCCTCCAACTTCGGCCGCCGCACCAGTCTCCTCTGGCGATCCTCGAACCTCGTGCAACCCTAGATCTGGAAATTCGGAGGGTATAATTTCCACTAAGTCTTTTCCCTGATATTTTTATGCCCCTGTTCATAGTGATATATCTCCGTGCTCGGTGATCCGAATCATGCATATGATATGTCAAATTGTTCGTCTCGTTGAGCTCTTCATGTTAGAAGCATTTTCATGCATGTTACTGTACCTTATGATGCCATTTTCTTTGATGCAGGAGTGCTATAAAATGTTAGCTGCTGGTACTTATCAGATCATGAGGTTTTGTCATTTTTGTTGCATTTGATGTGTGCATTATTTGAGCATGAGGTCTACATGTGTTTTGAACTACATCATGCCATCTGTACAGAGGTGCAAGCCTTGCATTTTTGTGATCTATGTGGTGACTAGCACACGCATGCAAACTAGGCTCCGTGATGTTGCTGTTTTCAGGGATTTAGGATTTTGCTAAGTCTTTTTCCTGCTGTTATTTTGATGCCATGTAAACTTGATGCTACATAGTGATCCATGCTTATTTTGAGATACTTCAGTAAGGATGTTTGGAACATGTGGTTATGTTTTATTCATTCATGCCCCTGTTTGCAATTATGGAGTGCTCTAGTATGTCTTTTTCTTGCTTTAGTTTTGCTATAAAATGTTTCTGGCAGATTGTTAACATGTCAATCAATATTGCCATGTGTTTTGCTAGTGATCCATGCATCCTATGAACTTCCTCTTGTCATGGTTAGCTTCATGAACATGTCATCTTGCTATTGGTATGCTTATGTTGTCATGTAATGCTTTGTGGTGAGTGGCATGAGCTCGCAAAGTTGCTATCGTGAATCTGTTTATGCCATGCTCTGTTTTTCTGCTAAGTCTGAAACTGTTAATAAATTTGCTATGTTTACATGGGTGCCATCATATCTTCTGTGCCTTTTTGGCTCATGTTTAGTAAGGGACTTTTGTTCTATTCATTTAGTAGTATCGTGTCATGCCTTTGTTTGTTATGATATGTTCCTGTAGCATGTTGTTTGCTTGCTCTAAACAATGCTTCCTGATGTTGTTTTTGACATGTTAGTATTTTCACTAAGTCTGTGATGCTAATATTTTTTGCATTTTTGCCATGCTTGTTTAAAGCAGTTCTAGTGTGATTTAGTCGTAGCTCGGTGTTCATGTTTTCTCAAGCATCTCTTGTACATCACTGCCATATGCTTTGTTGCTATGTTGGAGTGCAGTAGCTTGGTTTTTTGTTGCATTCTAAGTGGCATCATGCTGTTAATCGCAGAATAGTATCAACCTTGTTTTGCTTGCCATTTGCAAACCGTGCATCCGTTTTCGGTGATCTTTATATCGATTTCAACCGAAATCATCTCATCTTTCCAGCGGCATACTTGGTTTGCCAAGTTGATGCCTTGATCATTCTTTCCCTTCCGGAGCACACATATGCATTGCATATCATATCTTGCATATCATGCCATGTATTGCATCATGTTGATTGTGCATTGCACCGTGATTGATTGTTGTTTCATTGCTTGTGTTCTTGCCTTGGGTAGAGCCGGGAGATGAGTACGTGACCGAGGAACCTGTTGAGTACGCTAACGAGGATCAAGCTTTCGACAACTCTGAGAACTTTGTAGGCAAGATGACCATACCCTCGAAATCACTTATATCTTTGCTTTGCTAGCTGTTCGCTCTATCGTTATGTCGCGCTACCTATCACTTGCTATATCATGTCTCCCATATTGCCATGTCAAGCCTCTAACCCACCTTCGTAGCAAACCGTTGTTTGGCTATGTTACCGCTTTTGCTTAGCTCCTCTTATAGCGTTGCTAATTGCAGGTGAAGCTGAAGTTTGTTACATGTTGGAACATGGATATTGTTGGGATATCATTATTATCTCTTATTTACTTTAATGCATCTATATACTTGGTAAAGAGTGGAAGGCTCGGCCTTATGCCCTGTGTTTTGTTTCACTCTTACCGCCTTAGTTTTCGTCATACCGGTGTTATGTTCCTTGATTTTGCGTTCATTACGTGGTTGAGTGTTATAGGAACCCCTTGACAGTTCGCCTTGAATAAAACTCCTACAGCAAGGCCCAACCTTGGTTTTACCATTTGCCTACCTACCACCATATACCTTTCCCTTGGATTCTGCAGACTCAAGGCTCATCTTTATTTTAAACCCTTCCCCCCGGGCCAGTGCTCCTTTGAGTGTTGGTCCGAAACAGGCAGCCTGCAGGGCCACCTCAGGGCAACTTGAGGGCTAGTTTTACTCGTAGCTTGACCTATTCAGTGTGCCCTGAGAACGAGATACGTGCGACTCCTATCGGGATTTGTCAGCACATCGGGCGGCTTTGCTGGTCTTGTTTTACCATTGTCGAGATGTCTTGTAACTAGGATTCCGAGACTGATCGGGTCTTCCCGGGAGAAGGAATATCCTTCGTTGACTATGAGAGCTTGTGATGGTCTAAGTTGGGACACCCCTGCAGGGTATAAACTTTTGAGAGCCGTGCCCGCGGTTATGTGGTAGATGAGAATTTGTTAATATCCGATTGTAGAGAACTTGACACTTTACTTAATTAAAATGAATCAACCGCATGTGTAGCCGTGATGGTCTCATTTCGGCGGAGTCCGGAAAGTGAACACGACCTTGTGTTATGCATGAACGTAAGTAGCTTCAGGATCACTTCTTAATCACTTCTAGCTTCTCGACCGTTGCGTTGCTTCTCTTCTCGCTCTCATTTGTGTATGTTAGCCACCATATATGCTTAGTACTTGCTGCAGCTCCACCTCACTATCCTTTCCTACCCATAAGCTTAAATAGTCTTGATCTCGCGGGTGTGAGATTGCTGAGTCCTCGTGACTCACGGATACTTCCAGACAGTTGCAGGTGTTGAGGATACCAGTGCAAGTGATGCTACCAAACTCAAGTGGGAGTTCGACGAGGATTCGGGCCGTTACTATGTTTCTTTTTCGGATGATCAGTAGTGGAGCCCAGTTGGGACGATCGGGGATCTAGCTTTTGGGGTTTATCTTCCTTTTATTCGGATTTGAACGTAGTCGGTCTTTGAGTATTTGGAGTGTATTTGGATGATGTATGAATTATTTATGTATTGTGTGAAGTGGCGATTGTAAGCCAACTCTTTATCGCTTTCTTATTCAGTACATGGGATGTGTGAAGATTACCCCTCTTGCGACAAGCCTACCATGCGGCTATGCCTCCAAGTCGCACCTCGATACGTGGGAGATATTGCCGCATTGTTGGTGTGACAGTATGAAGATATCGACGATCGAATCTCGGGCAAGTAACGTACCGATGATAAAGGAAATAACGTATGTTGTCGTGACGGTTTGATCGATAAAGATATTCGTAGAATATGTGGGAGCCAATATGAGCATCCAGGTTCCGCTATTGGTTATTGACCGGAGAGGTGTCTCGGTCATGTCTATATAATTCTCTAACCCATAGGGTCCGCACGCTTAACGTTCGATGATGATTTTGTATTATATGAGTTATGTGATTTGGTGACTGAATGTTGATCGGAGTCCCGAATGAGATCACGGATATGACGAGGAGTCTCAAAATGGTTGAGAGGTAAAGATTGATATATAGGATCATGGTATTCGGACACTAGAAGTGTTTCGGGATGTACCGTGTACTTATCGGGTCACCGGAAGGGGTTCCGAGCACCCTGGCAAAAGATATGGGCCTTATGGGCCAAGAGGGAAAACACACCAGCCACAAAGGAGCTGGTGCGCCCACCTCCCATACGGGCTGGCCAAATTGGAGAAGGAAAGAAAAAAGGGAATAGGATTCCCCCTTCCCCCTCTTCCCTTCCTACTTCCCCCTCTTCCCTTCCTACTCCGAACAGGAATAGGAAAGGGGAGGCCTAATTGGGAGGACCCCAAGTAGGATTCCTCCTACTTGAGGCGCCCCATTGGTTGTCTCTCCTCCCCTCCAACCTATATATATGAGGGGGGCACCGCTAGAACACACACGAACCATTGTTAGCCGTGTGCGGCGCCCCCTCCATAGTTTACACATCCGGTCATATTCACATAGTGCTTAGGCGAAGCCCTACGCGGATCACTTTTCACCATCACCATCATCACGTCATCATGCTAACTGAACTCTCCCTCGACACTTTGTTGTATCAAGAGTTTGAGGGACGTCATCGAGCTGAACATGTGCAGAACTCGGAGGTGCCGTACGTTTGGTGCTTGATCGGTCAAAACGAGAAGACGTTCGACTACATCAACCGTGTTGTCAAATGCTTTCGCTTTTGGTCTATGAGGGTACGTGGACACATTCTCCCCCTCTTGTTGCTATGCATCTCCTAGATAGATCTTGCGTGAGCGTAGGAATTTTTTGGAAATTGCATGCTACGTTTCTCAACAGTGGTATTCGAGCCAGGTCTATGCGTAGATGATATGCACGAGTAGAACACAAAGAGTTGTGGGCGGTGATCGTCATACTGGTTACCACCAATGTCTTATTTTGATTCAGTGGTATTGTTGGATGAAGCGGCCCGGACCAACCTTACATAACCACGTTCATGAGACCGGTTTCATCGACAAACATGCAACTAGTTTTGCATAAAGGTGGCTGGCTGGTGTCTGTTTCTCCAACTTTAGTTGAATCGAATTTGACTATGGCCGGTCCTTATTGAAGGTTAAAACAACAAACTTGATAAATCATCGTTGTGGTTTTGATGCGTAGTTAAGAACGGTTCTTACTAGAAGCCCTAGCAGCCACGTAAAACTTGCAACAACAAAGTAGAGGAGGTATAACTTGTTTTTTGCAGGGCATATTGTGATGTGATATGGTCAAGACATGATGTGATATACGTTATTGTATGAGATGATCATATTTTGTAAAAGTTATCGGCAACTGGCAGGAGCCTTATGGTTGTCGCTTTATTGTATGAAATGCAAACGCCATGTAATTGCTTTACTTTATCACTATATGATGGAGATCAAGGTGTCAAGTCGGTGACGATGGAGATCATGACGGTGCTTTGGAGATGGATATCAAAGGCACAAGATGATGGCCATATCATGCCACATATTTTGATTGCATGTGATGTTTATCTTTTATGCATCTTATTTTGCTTAGTACGACGGTAATATTATAAGATGATCCTTTACTAAAATTTCAAGGTATAAGTGTTCTCCTCGAGTATGCATCGTTGCGACAGTTCGTTGTGCCGAGACACCACACGATGATCGGGTATGATAAGCTCTACGTTCACATACAATGGGTGCAAGACAGTTTTTGCACATGCGGAATACCCAGGTTAAACTTGATGTGCCTAGCATGTACAAACATGGCCTCAGAACACTAGAGACCGAAAGGTCGAACGTGAATCATATAGTAGATATGATCAACATAGAGATGTTCACCATTGAAAACTACTCGATCTCACATGATGATCAGATATGGTTTAGTTGATATGGACCACGTGATCATTTATATGACTTGAGGGATGTCTATCTAAGTGGGAGTTCTTAAGTAATATGATTAATTGAACTTAATTTATCATGAACTTAGTCCTGATAGTTTTTGCATATGTATATTGTAGATCAATAGCTCGCGTTGTAGCTCCTATATATCTTTGATATGTTCCTAGAGAAAACTAAGTTGAAAGATGATAGTAGCAATAATGCGGATTGGGTCCGTGATCTGAGGATTATCCTCATTACTGCACAGAAGAATTATGTCTTTGATGCATCGCTAGGTGACAGACCTATTGCAGGAGCAGATGCAGATGTTATGAACGTTTGACAAGCTCGGTATGATTACTACTTGATAGTTTAATGGACCATGCTTTACAACTTAGAACCGGGACTTCAAAAATGTTTTGAACGCCATGGAGCATATGAGATGTTCCAAGAGCTGAAATTGGTATTTCATACTCATGCCGTGTCGAGAGGTATGAGACCTCTGACAAGTACTTTGCCTACAAGATGGAGGAGAATAGCTCTGGCAGTGAGCATGTGCTCGCAATGTTTGAGTACTACAATCGCTTGAGTCAAGTGGGAGTTAATATTCCAGATAAGATAGTGATTGATAGAGTTTTCTAGTCACTATCACCAAGTTACTAGAACTTCGTGATGAACTATAATATGCAAGGGATGACGGAAATGATTCCTAAGCTCTTCGTGATGCTGAAATCGGCGAAGGTAGAAATCAAGAAATAGCATCAATTGTTGATGGTTAACAAGACCACCAGTTTCAAGAAAAAGAAGGGCAAGGGAAAGAAAGGGACTTTCAAGAATAATGACAAGCAAGTTGCCACTCCCGTGAAGAAGCCCAAAGCTAGACCTAAGCCTAAAACTGAGTGCTTCTACTGCAAAGGGAATGATCATTGAAAGCGGAACTACCCCAAATACTTGGCGCATAAGAAGGATGGCAACGTGAACAAAGGTATATTTGATATACATGTTATTGATGTGTACTTTACTAGTGTTCATAGTAACCCAAGGTATTTGATACCGGTTCAGTTGCTAAGATTAGTAACTCAAAACAGGAGTTGCAAAATGAACAGAGACTAGTTAAGGGCGAGGTGACGATGTCGGTTGGAAGTGATTCCAAGGTTGATAAGATCACCATTGCACACTCCCTCTACCTTCGGGATTAGTGTTGGACCTAAATAAATGTTATTTGGTGTTTGCGTTGAGCATGAATATGATTGGATCATGTTTATTGCGATATGGTTATTCATTTAAGTCAAAGAATAATTGTTGTTCTATTTATATGAGTAAAACCTTCTATGGTCATACATCCAATGTAAATGGTTTCTTGAATCCTGATCGTAGTGATACAAATATTCATAATATTGATGCCAAAAGATACAAGTTGATAATGGTCGTTGTATCCTATGAATCTGCCTACGTTCGTGCACCCCTGCATCCCTTCGGTACCATCCATCTGAATCAAATTGTGAGCATGTAGTTTGTTGGCTCAATTCTTGCAAAAAGACACCCGCCTCCAACCCATCTCACCTATGCGATTTGCAAAAAGACCCCTCATCCCCTAGGCCTGTCTCCCACCTCCGGCTCCTGAATCAATTTCCTGCTAGTCCAACTCGGCAACTCTGGTTGCAAATAGGACCTAGATATCTGGCTACCACATCCTGTTGACGACATGCGGTGCGTGCGTTGATGGAGACACGCCAGAGGCAGCTCATAGATCCCAGCGACGACAGCCCTAGACGGAGATTCATGTGTGTGGCCGATTGGCCGTCTCATCTGCCGCCTTCGATGAAGACCAATTAGGTGGCCACCACATCTCATCGGTGGCAGCCCGTGAGTACGAAATTTGGATGACTACGTTTACGTCCACATAGCTAGCCCTATTAGATGATCTCCCCTTGGCCCTTGCCAATTAGCGCCCAGTGAGATGTGACTGGCATGTGTTGGTGAATGTAAATTTCTAAAATAATCTGTTAGTTCTACTCTTGTTTTGGTCAATGCCATTTTAAGCTGATGTTGTTTTGTAATCAGAGGTGCTCCATGCTTGATTTGCACTGTGCAATTTGTATTACAAATCTGATATACTGATGGCAAATATTTGCCTATGATACATGTTGCTTCTGGAACTAAACCCGTAATGGCTATGCATGTAATTTCTTCTAACTGTTAGCTGCTGGCCATAGGCACGAAATTTCAGAGCATGCTTTAGGTTTTGAGCATTTGTCTCGACTGATTGCAACTTCGGTAGCTAGGTTCAGAGTGTTTGAGTACATGCCTCCATCTCAGCTTGATATGCATCCTGTAGTTTCTGAAGATTCCTGAAAGACACAACAAACGGTTGTCCTTCGCTATATGACGCCAACCACTCTTATCAAACTGACGAATACAGGATTGCTTCCATTTTTGGTGCACCGAGTTTGCAAGATAATGACCAATTTCGTGGCTCAAGGAATGTATTTACATGATAATTCTTCCAAACAACGAGTACACTTCGCGTTCTGCAGATGTAGAATTTAGGGAGACAGATCACGACAAGGGAGATGAGTCTGCAGATGAATACGCAGATGGGAAGAAAAATTTAGATGTCTAAAGGGACGACAGAAAGCAAGTTTCTGTTATCATGAAATAAGATTCTCCGTCCATAATCGCGGTGGCCGCCAGATGGGTCGCAACGCATCATGGGAGGATATTTTCTCCATCGTACCGATCTGAATGATTCAGTAGCCGGAGGTGGGAGATAGGCCCAGGAGATGAGGGATCTTTTTGCAAATCGCATGGGTGAGCTGGGTTGGAGGTGGCGTCTTTTTCCAAGAATTGAGCCAACAAACTACAGACGCATGATTTGATTCAGATGGATGGTAGCGGAGGGATGCAGGGGTGCACGAACATAGACAGATTCATAGGATATGACGCCTTGATAATGATAGTGCAACATATTTGTGGACCTGCTGTTTAGATCATATTGGTGTAAAGTGCATGAAGAAACTCCATACGGATGGATTTTTGGAATCACTTGATTATGAATCATTTGATACTTGCGAACCATGCCTCATGGGCAAGATGACTAAAACTCCGTTCTCCGGAACAATGGAGCGAGCCAATGATTTATTGGAAATAATACATACCGATATATGCGGTCTGATGAGTGTTGAGGCTCGCGGTGGGTATCATTATTTTCTGACCTTCACAGATGATTTGAGCAGATATGGGTATATCTACTTGATGAAACACAAGTCTGAAACATTTGAAAAGTTCAAAGAATTTCAGAGTGAAGTGGAGAATCATCGTAACAAGAAAATAGAACTTTCTACGATCTGATCGCGGATGCGAATATTTGAGTTATGAGTTTGGCCTTCATTTAAAACAATGTGGAATAGTTTCACAACTCACACAACCTGAAACATCACAGCGTAATGGTGTATCTAAACGTCGTAACCGTACTTTATTATATATGGTACGATCTATGATGTCTCTTACCGATTTACCACTATCGTTTTGGGGGTTATGCATTAGAGGCAGCTGCATTCACGTTAAATAGGGCACCATCTAAATCCGTTGAGACGCATTCACATTAAATAGGGCACCATCTAAATCCATTGAGACGACACCGTATGAACGATATATGGTTTGTCAAGAAACCTAAGCTGTCATTTCTTAAAGTTTGGGGTTGCGATGCTTATGTGAAAAAGTTTCAGCATGATAAGCTCCGAACCCAAATCGGAGAAGTGCGTCTTCATAGGATACCCAAAAGAAACTGTTGGGTATACCTTCTATCACAGATCCGAAGGCAAGATCTTTGTTGCTAAGAATGGATCCTTTCTAGAGAAGTAGTTTCTCTCGAAAGAAGTGAGTGGGAGGAAAGTAGAACTTGATGAGGTAACTGTACCTTCTCTCAAATTGGAAAGTTGCTCATCACAGAAAACTGTTTCCGTGATGCCTACACCAACAAGAGAGGAAGCTAATGATAATGATCATGAAACTTCAGATCAAGTTACTACCGAACGTCGTAGGTCAACCAGAGCACGTTCCGCACCAGAGTGGTACGGTAATCCTGTTCTGGAAGTCATGTTACTAGACGAACCTATGAACTATGAGGAAGTGATGATGAGCCCAGATTCCGCAAAATGGCTTGAGACCATGAAATCTGAGATAGGATCCATGTATGAGAACAAAGTGTGGACTTTGGTGGACTTGGCTGATGATCGGCAAGCCATTGAGAATAAATTGATCTTCAAGAGGAAGACGAACGATGATGGTAGTGTTACTATCTACAAAGCTCGAATTATCACAAAAATGTTTTTGACAAGTTCAAGGTGTTGACTACGATGAGATTTTCTCACTTGTAGCGAGGCTTAAGTCTGTCTGAATCATGTTAGAAATTGCCACATTTTGTGAAATCTGGCAAATGGATGTCAAAACTGCATTCCTTAATGGATTTCTTAAAGAAGAGTTGTATATGATGCAACCAAAGGTTTTGTCGATTCTAAAGGTGCTAACAAAGTGTGCAAGCTCCAGCGATCCTTCTATGGAACTGGTGCAAGCATCTCAGAGTTGGAATATAAGCTTTGATGAGTTGATGAAAGTATATAGTTTTATACAGACTTGCGGTGAAGTCTGTATTTACAAGAAAGTGAGTGGGAGCACTACAACTTTTTTGATAAGTATATGTGAATGACATATTGTTGATCGATAATGATGTAGAATTTTCTGGAAAGCATAAAGAGTGTTTGAAAGGAGTTTTTCAAAGAAAGACCTCGATGAACCTGCTTACATATTGTGCATCAAGATCTATGGAGATAGATTAAGATGCTTGATAAGAATTTCGATGAGTGCATACCATGATAAGATTTTGAAGGAGTTCAAAATGGATCAGTCAAAGAAGGAATTCTTTGCCTGAGTTGTAAGGTATGAAGTTGAGTAAGACTCAAAACCCGACCACGACAGAAGATAAAGAGAGAATGAAAGTCATTCCCTATGCCTCAGCCATATGTTCTATAAAGTATGCCATGCTGTATACCAGACCTATTGTGTACCTTGCCATGAGTTTGGCAAGGGGGTACAATAGTGATCCAGGAGTAGATTACTGGACAATGGTCAAAATTATCCTTAGGTACCTAAAGAGGACTAAGGAAATGTTTCTCGGTTATGGAGGTGACAAAGAGTTCGTCGTAAGGAGTTACATCGATGCATGCTTTGACACTGATCCGGATGACTCTGAGTCTCAATCTGGATACATATTGAAAGTGGGAGCAATTAGCTAGAGTAGCTCCGTGCAGAGCATTGTAGACATAGAAATTTGCAAAATACATACGGATCTGAATATGGTAGTGATACGTCCATTTTGCATCATGCTTTTATATCGATATTTATTGCATTATGGGATGTTATTACACATTATGTCACAACACTTATGCCTATTCTCTCTTATTTTACAAGGTTTGCACGAAGAGGGAGAATGCCGGCAGTTGGAATTCTAGGCTGGAAAAGGAGCAAATATTAGAGACCTATTCTGCACAACTCCAAAAGTCCCGAAACTTCACGGAAGTCAGTTTTAAAATATATAAAAAATATTGGGCGAAGGAAGCACCAGAGGGGGGCCACCCACTATCCACGAGGGTGGGGGCGCACTCCCTGCCTTGTGGGCCCCCTGGCAGGCCTCTGGTGCCCATCTTTGGCTATATGAGGTCTTTCGCCCTGGAAAAAATCATAAGCAAGCTCTCGGGACGAAACTCCGCCGCCACGAGGCGGAACCTTGGCGAAACCAATCTAGGGCTCCAGCGGAGCTGTTCTGCTGGGGAAACATCCCTCCGGGAGGGGGAAATCATCACCATCGTCATCACCATCGATCCTCTCATCGGGAGGGGGTCAATCTCCATCAACATCTTCTCCAGCACCATCTCATCTCAAACCCTAGTTCATCTCTTGTATCCAATCTTTGTTCCAAAACCTCAGATTGGTACCTGTGGGTTGCTAGTAGTGTTGATTACTCCTTATAGTTGATGCTAGTTGGTTTATTTTGTGGAAGATCATATGTTCAGATCCTTTATGCATATTAATACCCCTCTGATTATGAACATGAATATGCTTTGTGAGTAGTTACGTTTGTTCCTGGGGACATGGGAGAAGTCTTGCTATAAGTAGTCATGTGAATTTGGTATCCGTTCGATATTTTGATGAGATGTATGTTGTCTTTCCTCTAGTGGTGTCATGTGAACGTTGACTACATGACACTTCACCATTGTTTGGGACTAGAGGAAGGCATTGGGAAGTAATAAGTAGATGATGGGTTGCTAGAGTGACAGAAGCTTATACCCTGGTTTAATTGTTGCTTCGTAAGGGGCTGATTTGGATCCATATGTTTCATGCTATGGTTAGGTTTACCTTAATACTTCTTTTGTAGTTGCAGATGCTTGCAAGAGGGGTTAATCATAAGTGGGATGCTTGTCCAAGGAAGGGCAGTGCCCAAGCACCGGTCCACCCACCTATCAAATTATCAAAGTACCGAACGCGAATCATATGAGCGTGATGAAAACTAGCTTGACGATAATTTCCATGTGTCCTCGGGAGCGTTTTCCTTTATATAAGAGTTTCTCCAGGCTTGTCCTTTGCTACACAAAGGATTGGTCCATTTTGCTGCACCTTATTTACTTTCATTACTTGTTACCCGTTACAAATTACCTTATCACAAAACTATCTGTTACCGATAATTTCAGTGCTTGCAGAGAATACCTTACTGAAAACTGCTTATCATTTCCTTCTGCTCCTCGTTGGGTTCGACACTCTTACTTATCGAAAGGACTACTATAGATCCCCTATACTTGTGGGTCATGAAGACTCTTTTCTGGCGCCGTTGCCGGGGAGTGAAGTGCCTTTGGTAGGTGGAATTTGGTAAGGAAAAATTTATATAGTGTGCTGAAATTTACTATCACTTGTTACAATGGAACATAATTGTGACACCCCCAATTCGACCGTATACTAATCATACACGCAAACGTGTATGATCAAGATTAGGGACTCACGGGAAGATATCACAACACAACTCTACAAATAAAAATAAGTCATACAAGCATCATATTACAAGCCAGGGGCCTCGAAGGCTCGAATACAAGAGCTCGATCATAGATGAGTCAGCAGAAGCAACAATATCTGAGTACAGTCATGAGTTAAACAAGTTTGCCTTAAGAAGGCTAGCACAAACTGGGATACAGATCGAAAGAGGCGCAGGCCTCCTGCCTGGGATCCTCCTAAACTACTCCTGGTCGTCGTCAGCGGGCTGCACGTAGTAGTAGGCACCTCCAGTGTAGTAGTAGCCGTCTTCAAGGGTGGCGTCTGGATCCTGGGCTCCAACATATGTTTGCAACAACCAGGTAGAATGGAAAGGGGGAAAAGAGGGAGAAAAGCAACCATGAGTACTCATCCAAAGTACTCGCAAGCAAGGATCTATACTACATATGCATGGGTATATGTGTAAAGGGCCATATCAGTGGACTGAACTACAGGATGCCAGAATAAGAGGGGGATAACTAATCCTGTCAAAGTCTACGCTTCTGGCAGCCTCTGTCTTGCAGCATGTAGAAGAGGGTAGACTGAAGTCCTCCAAGTAACATCGCATAGCATAAACCTAACCGATGATCCTCCCCTTGTCGCCCTATGAGAGAGCGATCACCGGTTGTATCTGGCACTTGGAAGGGTGTGTTTTATTAAGTATCCGGTTCTAGTTGTCATAAGGTCAAGGTACAACTCCAAGTCGTCCTGTTACCGAAGATCACGGCTATTCGAATAGATTAACTTCCCTGCAGGGGTGCACCACATAACCCAACACGCTCGATCCCATTTGGCCGGACACACTTTTGGGTCATGCCCGGCCTCGGAAGATCAACACGTCGCAGCCCTACCTAGGCACAACAGAGAGGTTAGCACGCCGGTCTAAATCCTATGGCGCAGGGGTCTGGGCCCATGGCCCATTGCACACCTGCACATTGCGAGGGCGGCTGGAAGCAGAACTAGCCCCCTTAATACAAGAGCAGGCTTACGTTCCAATCCGGCGCGCGCCGCTCGGTCGCTGACGTCACGAAGGCTTCGGCTGATACCACGACATCGAGTGCCCATAACTGTCCCCGCGTAGATGGTTAGTGCGTATTGGCCAGTGGCCAGACTCAGATCAAATACCAAGATCTCGTTAAACGTGTTATCTTGAAATAACCGCGAACGCCGACCAGGGCCAGGCCCACCTCTCTCCTAGGTGGTCTCAACCCGCCCTGTCGCTTCGCCACAAAGATCCACACGCGGGTACTCCTATGAGCCGACCCGTCTTTTAGTCATCACATGTATCATGTATAAAGTATATAGTATATACCCGTGATCACCTCCCGAGTGACCATGACCCGATAGTATAGCATGGCAAACGGACAAGAATGTAGGGCCACTGATGATAAACTAGCATCCTATACTAAGCATTAGGATTGCAGGTAAAGGTAACAACAGTAGTAGCAAGGACAGGCTATGCAGCAGTATAGGATTAACTGAAAGCAGTAACATGCTACACTACTCTAATGCAAGCAGTATAGAGAAGAATAGGCGATATCTGGTGATCAAGGGGGGGGGGGGCTTGCCTGGTTGCTCTGGCAAGGAGGGGTCGTCAACATCGTAGTCGGACTGGGGGTCGCTGGCAGTCTAGGGGTCTACCAAAAAGAAGTAATGAAGGGGGAACACAATAAGTAACAGAGCAATCAAAGCATCACAAAGTGTAACATGGTATTACGCGGTGCTAGAGGTGACCTAACGCGGTATGAGGTGGTACCGGTGAAGGGGGGAAACATCCGGGAAAAGATCCCCGGTGTTTCGCGTTTTCGGACAGATGAACCGGAGGAGGAAAGTTGCGTGTTCACTATGCTAGAGATGCGTGGCGGACGAACAGGCTGCGTATCCGGGTTCGTCTCGTCGTTCTGAGCAACTTTCATGTACAAAGTTTTTCCATCCGAGCTACGATTTATTTTATATTAATTTTAAAAGATTTAAATCATTTTTAGGATTTATTTAATTATTTAAATTCAACATTATCCAGAATAGTGATTGCTGATGTCATCATGACGTCAGCAGTCAACAGAGGTGTTGACTAGGTCAAGCTGGCGTGTGGGTCCCATCTGTCATTGACACATTTTAATTATCCAATTTTATTAACCTAATCAGTATTAATTAGGGGTGGGCCCCACTACATTGACTATTTAATTAACTTACAGCAGTTAGGTTAATTAGTTATTTGGTTAATCTGATTATAATTAATTAGTTTAATTAATTGTTTAGTTTAATTAATCAAGGTTAATTAAGTTAATTAATTCTTTAATTAATTAATTAATTATTATTTTATTTATTATTTATTTTAATTCTTCTTTTCTTCTATTATTTTTTTCCATTTTCGTTCTGGGCGGGGCCCCTTTGTCATAGGGCCAGGGGGCCTTGGCGGGGCGAGCACACGGGTGCGGGCGCACCCCGAGCGGGTACTCACCCACTGGGCGAGACGAGGCCGACGGGGCTCCGACGGCGGGGCAAGCCGGCGCGGCCAGCCGGGACCACGATGGGCGGAGGCGAGGCACGCAGGCAAAGGCGAGGCGGGACGACGTGGGAGGAGCGGCGCGGGATGATGCGGCAAGGAGCAGCGAGGCATGCAGACGACAGGGGCGGAAGGCCGCGCGGGGCAGGGCGAGCCCATGGGCGGAGCGAAGCGGGACGGCGGGTGACGCGGTGGCCGCGAGCAGCAGCAGGGGGGTCACGAGCGAGCGGCGCAGGCGGAAGCGGGCGACGAGGGGCTGTGGGAGGCCGGGTCGAGGCCAGCGGCATAGGCAAGGGGCGGCAAGGCGGCGAGCAGAGGAGGCGCGGTGTGGCGAGGGCGGCCCGGAGCGTGAGCTTCGGCACGCGGGCGCTGCGGGCGCGGTCCGGGCGCGGGCGGCTGGGAGAGTGGAGGCACGATGGGCAGCGGTCGCGCGCGGGGCGAGGTCACGGTCGTGAGCGCGAGCACGAGCGCGCGCGGGTGAGCGGGGGAGGAGAGGGTAGTCGGGGCTCACTGCGAGGAGTAGGGACTTGGCAACGGTGCTTGGGAGGAGGACGGAGACGCGCGACGACGACGGTAGGCGGCTCCGGCGAAGAAGTGGTCGGACGAGGCGGTGACGGTGTGTGGCGGCGACGTGCGTGGACGGCGTCCGGCGAGGAGGAGGG
>NC_041382.1:370052208-370058449 GCF_002162155.2 Triticum dicoccoides | reverse complement strand
CGTGCGGCAGAGGGGTGGGAAGGGGGCGCTCGTCGATGGGGGGAGGGGGCGCTCGTCCCTGATCCAGATCAGGACGAGGAGAGAAGATATATGGGGAGTGGGAGGAGTGGGTTAGGGTTCGGTGTCCCATGAGGGGGGGGAGGGGGGGGTAGTAGGTGAGGTGGGGTGGGCCGGTCCGACCGGGCCGGCCTGTAGCTAGCTGGGCCATTCGGCCCAGGGAGAGGAGTTCTTTTCTTTTGTCTTTTTTTGTTTTGTTTTCTGTTTTCTTTTAACCTTTAATAGATTTTAGTTTAATTAAAATACAATAATAGTCCCTAAATTAGTATTACTAAACATCCCACTGCCACAAGCAATATATCACATTTTAGAAAGTAGTTTGTATTTGTTTATTAATTTACGGGCAATTAATTAATGGTTGTACCACTATTTTATGTATTTTAGTGCATTTAACTACTTTATAACAGTGTGTCTTCTCCACCAATATTTATTATGAATTACTTGCTACATTTAGAACATATTAGTTTTGACTTTTGAAAACTTTTCTAGTTTGACTTTATTTCAAATTTGAATTCGAAATAGTTTTGAATCAGCGCGAGATTATCAACAATAATCGTGGTGACATGACAACATTAGCAGAGGTTTACTGTAGCTTGATTATCCGGGCGTCACAATTCTCCTCCACTACAACAAATCTCGTCCCGAGATTTAATAGGTAGAGCAAGGGGGAAAGGTCTGGTTACGATATTCAATGAATCTTCTCAGTCTTGGTTTCCCTTCTCGAAAAAATTGAACCCTCTTGTTGATGTCTTCATTTCTCTACTTTAGGTCATCATGATGAAGTCTTCATCCTTTTCTTCGGGGGTCTCATCGTACTTATGAAAAATGATCAAGGTTATCTTCAGAGGAACTGACCTCTACAAGGTCACGTATCTGGTAGAGAACATCAGGGAGGGTGACGAATAGTAACTCTCGAATTGAAACTTAAGAAATTATCGAGAGTAAAGTAAGGAGGTGCAAAATAGAAGTTTCAAGTGCTTAGGCAATCGTTCGTTGCCTAAAACGAAATGTGAAAGAGGGTACAAAGCAATGGGAATAAGTATTGCGTCTGATACCATAATAGATCACTAGGCAGGTGGCCCGTGAATTACATACGAAGTCAAGCGTGGGAAATAACTTTGACAATAGGTTGTACAGGAGAGTCAGGTTTCGATCCTGTGGAACTGTGGGTTATGGGCCCACCATGTGGGTTAAAAGTAGGAAGGATGATGACATCTTGCACGATCATGTGAGAAAGGCATGTCAGAGGATAGTCTGTCGGTTATGTCGGCAACAACATCGGTACCAAGGGCAAGGGACGAAGAGAACCATTTTCATGCTCGTTGAACGAGGCAGACCAGTAGGCAAAGTTCTCGTCCATCGACGGTTACCGGAATGTCATCAACAAAAGTAACAGGGTCTTTCTGACAGAGTTGTACACTGAGGTGTTTACAAAAGCAGGAGAATATTACTGCTTAGATCATATAGTCCTCAAGAAAGGTTAAACGAAACAATGGAAAGGAAAATATGATTATCAGATTAAACCGAACAATGAAAGGAAAAATGTGTTTAAACACATATTCCAGGGGTATATCCTTCCCAAGGACAAGCAGAGATTAAATCATGATATTCGTGCCAGGATATAATGTAAGAAACCCTTTCGATAAGGGGAGAGAATTTTCATGACACTACCCATACAACGGTGCCTGGATAATAGAGCAAGTAACATTTAGCATTGGGCTTCAAATTTTCTTGTTGAAAATCGGAGTACCACAAACATGCTTTGAGATAGCATCGACATGGTCTCCAAGCAAAGGTCAGACTTCAGATACACAAAGGATCCATCAAGAACAACTTGTAGAATAAGTTATACAATTTCCTCATGGAAGAATGATTAACCTTGCTAAAAAGGAAACTAAAACATTTGGTCCTCCGGTCAGGTGTGCTAGGCACGACATCACCTTACCGGGTCATATAAGGACCAACGTTATGACTCTTGAAAAATGCTTCAACCATCATATCTGACCGAGGTTCAGATCCGATTGGTGTCAGGATACCTCAGACATTAGGATGCCCGAGAAGAAAAGGTGCAATACAAATTGACGAGTTGACATAACAAGATTCTCGGAAATAAAACTATGGAAGCGAGTTTCGAAACAAGAGTTCATCACTAAAACAAAGAGAGGATGAGGGGGGGGGGGGGCAGATGGACTCCGCGACAACCCTCGAGATTTCCAAAAAGGTGGTTTTCCACAGTTATGTGAACAAGGAGATAACACTTGCCAGTTCAAATGATGTAACGATGTATGCTCGAGGAGAACATACACAATTAAACATTGGTTGGAAGGTGCACCCAAAATATTGGCTCAGGTAGCATGATCAATGTTAGAATGGTGATTCAATAACCAATAGTCTAATATTAAACTATTGACCATTAACTTCAAAGCAATAGGGTTGCTAGAAGTACAGAATCCAAACATCACCGTTCAATTGATATCTTGGAAGGGGTCAAAATGTTGATGATGATCACAACAAATTTTGTCGAGAGGCTCCATGAGGATGCAATCGCTCGGTGATGACATCAAGCCAAGGGAATGGTGAAGCAAAAAGTTATTATAACCATAGATAAGATGCCATCTCAGAATTCAGAGTTGTCTCTCAAGACAACAATATGATGGTGAAAGTTCGATGTAAGCTTAGAGCACTGTCGGGATTGTGTCCCGAGGATGAAGGACATAGGTAGAATGGTCAAGCAGTCAGCCTGACGATGATGATGTGGTTAATCAGCTGGGAATGGCACGATCGAGTACAAACTTGTATGCATTGAAGATTACTAAGAGTTGTTGAATCGCAGTGCGGACTCGATTCAGTTATCGATGTCTTTCAATGTTAAATTACACAGAGCCCATAAAAATTGGAATCAATGATAATGTAGCACTTGATGAAGAACTCATAAGAAGTTATGCAGTTCCGTGATAATCTTGAGATACTAGGGGGGGTAATACTCGACGACAAATCAAAGTAGAGGTTGGTCTGGGGTATTACTCCACAGAAGACAAGTGCTTAAAATTGCATGAGAAATGGTATTTAAAGGAGAACATGGTCGGAACCACGATTGCAAAAGGCCAGATCCCAGATATAAGATGAACTTATACCAAAGGAATAATTAATTAAGAGAAGCTTTAATGATAAGATCTACATTGTGTCCATGGGCACGAACGCAAGGTTCAAGGTCGACTCCCACTTCTTCAATGCATAACCTTCATTCACTCCTCATTTTCATGGATTTGTAGTGTTGAAATTTTATCTGGTAAATCGCCAGGAGAATATGACTCCTGAAAACTTTCGGGTTCACACGGTTTTAGAGAAGGTATAGGTTCAACCCATCGGGGCATCTTAGAAACATATACCACAAACTTCAGAGTAAATAATACAAGCTCGAAAGTAGAGCATTGTTCAAAAGCAGATGATACAATTTACCAAAGGCATTATATACCCATGGAAAGGCTCACAAGGTTATTCAATATGAAGGACACTGTCGGATAAAATCCAACAAAGGAACCGATGGTCCACAAGGGATCTGATGTGAGCATCGGTACTCAACCACAGGAAGAAGAATGCAAGGAGATCTGATTATAGAAACAACTGACTAATTCAAAGTTCAAATGCAAAAGAATTATGATTTCCAAATCAGGGGATCAGAAGCAACGCTCTGATCAAGGATGGATAAGTTGAGTAGGCTTAGGGGTACAATCGATGGCAATTTGATTGGTCGAGATCCAGCTCATGTTTAAAATGACGTCTGAGCCGAAAGGATGAATTCTAGGATCTGATTAAGGATTGCAACATTCACATCATATTGAATCAAGGGACCCAAGATGATAAAGGCAAAGGACATCCATGAATATTGCTAGTCATTTGGAATTAACCAAAATGCAGGCAGACAAGCATTTCAAGAGCCATAGGCTAATGAGGATTCTCGAAAGATCAGATAGTATTTTGAAGAATTTTGTGAAACACATGAACAACTAGGGATGAGCGGATACTCGATAAGAGCGAGGAATTATCGTAGGGGTATTCATGTGGCAAAGAACTGTGAGGCAGTAGGCACAAAGTATTCTCGAAACAATAGAGAGAATTTCGGTGTATCATGTAATAACAAGATCAACTGGGAAGAATTGTATGAATGGTGCGTATACGTGGTTATCAATAGGGGTTTATCGACGGAGGGGAATTGCAAAAGCGACACCATAAAGTCTCAAGAGAACATCAGAGAGTATCTTCAGATTCTTTTGATGCAGTAGACGATCATCTGTAATAAGGGGCTCTCCGGGAGAAAGTATTATCGAGAAACCTAGAGTCAGAGTTAGTAAAATCGTTTAACCCGAATAGAAGAGATGTCAGAGTCCCAGAGTATAGGTAGAGGAATAAAAGATCCTAATACCACCCAATGGTGACGTGGGCCCGTAAGGCACACAGCCAAGTTTGTAAAAGTTTTGCAATGACCAGACTCGACTTCGGCCAAGGAGTGTGGAAGGGGGATTCCTATAGGCAGTCGACTCTGATACCAACTTGTGATGCCCCCAATTCGACCGTACAGTAATCATACACGCAAACGTGTACGATCAAGATCAGGGACTCACGGGAAGATATCACAACACAACTCTACAAATAAAAATAAGTCATACAAGCATCATATTACAAGCCAGGGGCCTCGAAGGCTCGAATACAAGAGCTCGATCATAGATGAGTCAGCGGAAGCAACAATATCTGAGTACAGACATGAGTTAAACAAGTTTGCCTTAAGAAGGCTAGCACAAACTGGGATACAGATCGAAAGAGGCGCAGGCCTCCTGCCTGGGATCCTCCTAAATTACTCCCGGTCGTCGTCAGCGGGCTGCACGTAGTAGTAGGCACCTCCAATGTAGTAGTAGCCGTCTTCAACGGTGGCGTCTGGATCCTGGGCTCCAACATCTGTTTGCGACAACCAGGTAGAATGGAAAGGGGGAAAAGAGAGAGAAAAGCAACCGTGAGTACTCATCCAAAGTACTCGCAAGCAAGGATCTATACTACATATGCATGGGTATATGTGTAAAGGGCCATATCAGTGAACTGAACTGCAGGATGCCAGAATAAGAGGGGGATAACTAATCCTGTCGAAGTCTACGCTTCTGGCAGCCTCCGTCTTGCAGCATGTAGAAGAGGGTAGACCGAAGTCCTCCAAGTAGCATCGCATAGCATAAACCTAACCGATGATCCTCCCCTCGTCGCCCTGTGAGAGAGCAATCACCGGTTGTATCTGGCACTTGGAAGGGTGTGTTTTATTAAGTATCCGGTTCTAGTTGTCATAAGGTCAAGGTACAACTCCAAGTCGTCCTGTTACCGAAGATCACGGCTATTCGAATAGATTAACTTCCCTGCAGGGGTGCACCACATAACCCAACACGCTCGATCCCATTTGGCAGGACACACTTTTCTGGGTCATGCCCGGCCTCGGAAGATCAACACGTCGCAGTCCTACCTAGGCACAATAGAGAGGTCAGCACGCCGGTCTAAATCCTATGGCGCAGGGGTCTGGGCCCATCGCCCATTGCACACCTGCACGTTGCGAGGGCGGTCGGAAGCAGAACTAGCCCCCTTAATACAAGAGCAGGCTTACGTTCCAATCCGGCGTGCGCCGCTCAGTTGCTGACGTCACGAAGGCTTCGGCTGATACCACGACGTCGAGTGCCCATAACTGTCCCCGCGTAGATGGTTAGTGCGTATAGGCCAGTGGCCAGACTCAGATCAAATACCAAGATCTCGTTAAATGTGTTATCTTGAAATAACCATGAACGCCGACCAGGGCCAGGCCCACCTCTCTCCTAGGTGGTCACAACCTGCCATGTCACTTCGCCACAAAGATCCACTCGCGGGTACTCCTACGAGCCGACCCGTCTTTTAGTCATCACATGTATCATGTACAAAGTATATAGTATATACCCGTGATCACCTCCCGAGTGACCATTGCCCGATAGTATAGCATGGCAGACGGACAAGAATGTAGGGCCACTGATGATAAACTAGCATCCTATACTAAGCATTAGGATTGCAGGTAAAGGTAACAACAGTAGTAGCAAGGACAGGCTATGCAGCAGTATAGGATTAACTGAAAGCAGTAACATGCTACACTACTCTAATGCAAGCAGTATAGAGAAGAATAGGC
>NC_041382.1:370050277-370051961 GCF_002162155.2 Triticum dicoccoides | reverse complement strand
TGGCAAGGAGGGGCCGTCAACACCGTAGTCGGACTGGGGTCGCCGGCAGTCTCGGGGTCTACCGGAAAGAAGTAATGAAGGGGGAACACAATAAGTAACAGAGCAATCAAAGCATCACAAAGTGTAACATGGTATTATGCGGTGCTAGAGGTGACCTAACGCGGTATGAGGTGGTACCGGTGAAGGGGGGAAACATCCGGGAAAAGATCCCCGGTGTTTCGCGTTTTCGGACAGATGAACTGGAGGAGGAAAGTTGCGTGTTCACTATGCTAGAGATGCGTGGCGGACGAACAGGCTGCGTATCCGGGTTCGTCTCGTCGTTCTGAGCAACTTTCATGTACAAAGTTTTTCCATCCGAGCTACGGTTTATTTTATAGTAATTTTAAAAGATTTAAATCATTTTTAGGATTTATTTAATTATTTAAATTCAACATTATCCAGAATAGTGATTGCTGATGTCATCATGACGTCAGCAGTCAACAGAGGTGTTGACTAGGTCAAGCTGACGTGTGGGTCCCATCTGTCATTGACACATTTTAATTATCCAATTTTATTAACCTAATCAGTATTAATTAGGGGTGGGCCCCACTATCATTGACTATTTAATTAACTTACAGCAGTTAGGTTAATTAGTTATTTGGTTAATCTGATTATAATTAATTAGTTTAAATAATTGTTTAGTTTGATTAATCAAGGTTAATTAAGTTAATTAGTTCTTTAATTAATTAATTAATTAATTAATTAATTATTTGATTTATTATTTATTTTAATTCTTCTTTTCTTCTATTATTTTTTTCCATTTTCGTTCTGGGCGGGGCCCCTTTGTCATAGGGCCAGGGGGCCTTGGCGGGGCGAGCACATGGGTGCGGGCGCACCCGAGCGGGTACTCACCCGCTGGGCGAGACGAGGCCAACGGGGCTCCGACGGTGGGGCAAGCCGGCGCGGCCAGCCGGGACCACGACGGGCGGAGGCGAGGCGTGCAGGCAAAGGCGAGGCGGGATGACGCGGGAGGAGCGGCGCGGGGCGATGCGGCAAGGAGTGGTGAGGCATGCAGGCGACAGGGGCGGAAGGCCGCGCGGGGCAAGGCGAGCCCATGGGCGGAGCGAAGCAGGACGGCGAGCGACGCGGTGGCCTCGAGCAGCAGCAGGGGGGTCACGAGCGAGCGGCGCAGGCGGAAGCGGGCGACGAGGGGCTGTGGGAGGCCGGGTTGAGGCTAGCGGCATAGGCAAGGGGCGGCAAGGCGGCGAGCAGAGGAGGCGCGGTGTGGCGAGGGCGACCCGGAGCGTGAGCTTCGGCACGCGGGCGCGGTTCGGATGCGGGCGGCTGGGAGAGTGGAGGCACGACGGGCAGCGGTCGCGCGTGGGGCGAGGTCACGGCCGTGAGCGCAAGCACGAGCGCGCGCGGGTGAGCGGGGGAGGAGAGGGTAGTCGGGGCTCACTGCGAGGAGTAGGGACTTGGCAGCGATGCTTGGGAGGAGGACGGAGACGCGCGACGGCGACGGTAGGCGGCTCCGGCGAAGAAGTGGCCGGACGAGGCGGTGACGGTGTGCGGCGGCGACGTGCGTGGACGGCGTCCGGCGAGGAGGAGGGCGTCAGCGAGGTAGAGGCGGGGCGGCGGCGCCAGGGGCGCCCTCGGGGGCGTGCGGCAGAGGGGTGGGAAGGGGGCGCTCGTCCCTGATCCAGAT
>NC_041382.1:370025635-370049890 GCF_002162155.2 Triticum dicoccoides | reverse complement strand
AGAGACGTGGGGAGTGGGAGGAGTGGGTTAGGGTTTGGTGTCCCATGGGGGGGGGGGTTTAGTAGGTGAGGTGGGGTGGGCCGGTTCGGCCGGGCCGACCTGTAGCTAGCTGGGCCATTCGGCCCAGGGAGAGGGGTTCTCTTCTTTTGTCTTTTTTTGTTTTGTTTTCTGTTTTCTTTTAACCTTTAATAGATTTTAGTTTAATTAAAATACAATAATAGTCCCTAAATTAGTATTACTAAACATCCCACTGCCACAAGCAATATAGCACATTTTAGAAAGTAGTTTGTATTTGTTTATTAATTTACGGGCAATTAATTAATAGTTCTACCACTATTTTATTTATTTTAGTGCATTTAACTACTTTATAACAGTGTGTCTTCTCCACCAATATTTATTATGAATTACTTGCTACATTTAGAACATATTAGTTTTGACTTTTGAAAACTTTTCTAGTTTGACTTTATTTCAAATTTGAATTTGAAAGAGTTTTGAATCATCGCGAGATTATCAACAATAATCGTGGTGACGTGACAACATTAGCCGAGGTTTACTATAGCTTGATTATCCGGACATCACAATAATCCTTTGAGGGGCTTGTTCGGGGTATCTTCACCCTGACCAGTAGATCAAAAAGTTGCTTCTCAACCTACTGAACCTACTAAAAATGTTTACTTTGAAATTCCTTCGGGTATGATAGAGAAACTGCTAGCTAATCCTTTTACAGGAGACGGAACATTGCATCCTGATTTGCACTTAATCTATGTGGATGAAATTTGTGGATTATGTAAGCTTCAGGTAAGCCTGATGATGTTATCAAGAAGGTCTTCGCTTTATCTTTGAAGGGAAAGGCATTGACATGGTTTAGGCTATGTGATGATATGGGATCATGGAACTACAACCGAGTGAAATTGGAATTTCATCAGAAGTTTTATCCTATGCATCTAGTTCATCGTGCTCATAATTATATATATAATTTTTGGCCTTGCGAAGGAGAAAGCATCACTCAAGCTTGGGGGAGGATTAAGTCAATTTTATATTCATGCCCTAATCATGAGCTCTCAAGAGAAATTATTATTCAAAATTTTCATGCTCGACTTTCTCTCAATAATCGCTCCATGCACGATACTTCTTGTAACGGTTCTTTTATGATGAAGACTATTGAATTCAAATGGGATTTTTTGGAAAGAATTAAACACAACTCTGAAGATTGGGAACTCGACGAAGGTAAGGAGTCAGGTATATACTGATGCTTTTCGTGAATTTAGCGCTAAATATGGACTTGACTATGAGATAGTAGCTTCTTTCTGTGAATCATTTGCTACTCATGTTGATCTCCCTAAGGAGAAGTGGCTTAAATATCATCCTCCCATTGAAGTAAAAGTAGTTGAACCTATTAAAGTTGAAGAAAAGACTATCACTTATAATGTTGACCTATTGTTCCTACCGCATATAATGAGAAACCACCTTTCTCTACTAGAGTAAAGGATCATGCTAAACCTTCAACTGTGGTTCGTAAGAGTAATATTAGAACACCTACACCCTCTGAGCAAATTAAAGTTGAACCAAGTATTGCTATGGTTAAATATCTCTTGGCCGATAATATTGATGGGCATGTTATTTACTTTTGTGATGAAGCTGCTAGAATTGCTAGACCCGATACTAAAAATAAACCAAGACCTATTGTAGGCATGCCTGTTTTCTGTTAAAATAGAAGATCATTGCTATCATGGCTTATGTGATATGAGTGCTAGTGCTAGTGCAATACATCATTCTTTATATGAAGAAATTATGCATGATATTGCACCAACTAAGTTAGAAGGTATTGATGTTACAATTAAGCTTGCCAATAGAGATACTATTTCACCGGTTAGGATTGTTAGAGATGTTGAAGTCTTGTGTGGGAAAGTTAAATATCCTGTTGATTTTCTTGTTCTTGTTTCCCCACAAGATGACTTTTGTCCCATTATATTTGGTAGACCCTTCTTGAATATTGTTAATGCTAAGATAGACTGCAAAAATGATATTGTTTCTGTTGGTTTAGGGGATATGTCTCATGATTTTAATTTTGCTAAATTTCGTAGACAACCCCGTGATAAAGAATTGCCTAGTAAAGATGAAATTATTGGTCTTGCTTCTATTGCCGTGCCTCCTAATGATCCTTAGAACAATATTTGCTAGACCACGAAAATGATATGTTTATGAATGAAAGAAGGGAAACAGATGAAGTATTCTTTAAGAAGGACCTATTTTGAAACACAACTTGCATGTCGAAATTCTAGGGGATCCTCCTCCACCCAAGGGTGATCCCATGTTTGAGCTTAAACCATTACCAGATACTCTTAAATATGCTTATCTTGATGAAAATAAGATATATCCTGTTATTATTAGTGCTAACCTTTCAGAGCAAGAAGAAGAGAAATTGTTGAAAACTCCGAAGAAGCATCATGCTGCTATTGGATATACTCTTGATGATCTTAAGGGCATTAGTCCCACTCTATGCCAGCACAAAATAAAATTGGAGAAAGATGCTAAACCGGTTGTTGATCACCAACAACGGTTAAATCCTAAGATGAAAGAAGTGGTAAGAAAAGAAATACTAAAGCTTCTGGAGGCAGGTATAATTTATCCCGTTGTTGATAGTCAGTGGGTAAGTCCTGTCCATTATCTCCCTAAGAAGAGAGCTATTACTATTGTTCCTAATGATAAAGATAAATTGATCCCACAAAGAATTGTTACAGGTTATAGAATGGTAATTGACTTCTGCAAATTAAACAAAGCTACTAAAAAGGATCATTACCCTTTGCCTTTTATTGATCAAATGCTAGAAAGATTATCTAAACATACACATTTTTGCTTTCTAGATGGTTATTCTGGTTTCTCTCAAATACCTGTGTCGAAAGAGGATCAGGAAAAGACCACTTTTACTTGCCCTTTTGGTACCTTTGCTTATAGACGTATGCCTTTTGGTTTATGTAATGCACCTGCTACATTTCAAAGATGTATGACTGCTATATTCTCTGACTTTTGTGAAAAGATTGTTGAGGTTTTCATGGATGATTTCTTCGTTTATGGAACTTCTTTTGATGATTGCTTAAGCAACCTGACCGAGTTTTGCAGAGATGTGAAGAAACTAATATTATCTTGAATGGGGAGAAGTGCCACTTTATGGTTAATGAAGGTATTGTCTTGGGGCTTAAAATTTCTGAAAGAGGTATTGAAGTTGATAAAGCTAAAGTTAATGCTATTGAAAAGATGTCGTGTCCTAAGGACATTAAAGGTATAAGAAGTTTCCTTGGTCATGCCGGTTTTTATAGGAGGTTCATTAAAGACTTCTCAAAAATTTCTAGGCCTCTGACTAATCTCTTACAAAAAGATGTTCCTTTTGTTTTTGATGATGATTGTGTAGAAGCATTTGAAATACTTAAGAAAGCTTTGATTTCTACACCTATTGTTCAGCCACCTGATTGGAATTTACCCTTTGAAATCATGTGTGATGCTAGTGATTATGCTGTAGGTGCTATTCTAGGACAAAGAGTTGATAAGAAATTAAATGTTATCCAATATGCTAGTAAAACTCTAGATAGTGCCCAAAGAAATTATGCTACTACTGAAAAAGATTTTTTAGTAGTTGTATTTGCTTGTGATAAGTTCAGACCTTATATTGTTGATTCTAAAGTAACTGTTCACACTGATCATGCTGCTATTAAATATCTTATGGAAAAGAAAGATGCTAAACCTAGACTTACTAGATGGGTTCTTCTACTATAAGAATTTGATTTGCATATTATTGATAGAAAAGGAGATGAGAACCCCGTACCTGAGCATGAACAGGAATAGATCCTATGGAAGTGTCACTCCAAAGCTTATGGAGGACACCATGCTGGAGATAGAACTGCACCTAAGGTATTGCAATCCAATTTTTATTGGCCTACTCTCTTCAAGGATGCCCATAAGTTTGTCTTATCTTGTGATGAACATCAAATAATTGGTAATATTAGTAGACGTCAAGAAATGCCTATAAATTATTCACTTGTTATTGAACCATTTGACATTTGGGGCTTTGATTATATGGGACCGTTTCCTTCCTCTAATGGGTATACACATATTTTAGTTGCTGGTGATTACGTTACTAAGTGGGTAGAAGCTATTCCAACTAGTAGTGCTGATCATTCTGCACCTTGTTCTCCAAATTCTTTTGATGTTCAAGAAATTGCTGAATCACATGCGAAAGATATTATTGGTGGCTCTCATTTGATCTCTGAAGAAGGTTTGGACCTGTGGATTCAGCATTTTGCTCCAGCCACTCAGGGAGCAGTCAGCACTTTTAAGATTGATATTCGAGTAAGTTGGTTCAACTTCATAATCCACCTTCTTTTAACTCCTGACAAGTTTGGCTGGATTATGAAATTGCTCAAATCTGAATTATGGACTTTGTTGACTGCAAACTGTTCTACTGAAGAGACTTTTACATTTCACATACCTGATAACTGCTCCACTTCTCAGGCTCCAAGTTGTAAAGACTTTATGCAGGGAATTGGTAAGGAAAATGAGGGCATTAGCCCAGCTACTCACTCTTCTAGTGGCACAAGGAGCCCACTACAATAGGTGTCTCCAAATAAAGTGCTCATTCTGCCACTTGGAGAGGCAGTTTCAAGGAAGAGAAGGGAGAAGGAACCTCTTGTGGAAACTGCGGTAAGAAGAAGTGACAGGATTAAGAAAGATAACAATGGTTATAGGAGAAAACCTTGTACTGTTCAGACTTGCCTCCCTTGTAATGCTATACCCCCAACAATTCATAATAAAGTTGTGAAAAATCTAACAAAGAGTTTCTGCAAGGTATCTGAGGAGGAGGCACATGACAAGTTGTCCAAAAAGGTCAAGAAAAAGGAGCAAGAGGAGATGGCCAAGGTCCCCAAGGCCACTGGAGATGCTGACCCTCATGCTGTGTAAACATGACTGCACACCTCTACTCCAAGCCTACAAGCCAGTTCCTTTATTTCCATAATTTACTGCAGCAACATTGTAGAGTGGCAGTGGCTTATTTTGGTAATCTATGTAATATAAATGGATTTGGTACTCCCTGTTGGAAATATGCCCTAGAGGCAATAATAAAATGGTTATTATTGTATTTCCTTGTTCATGATAATTGTCTATTGTTCATGCTATAATTGTATTAACTGGAAACTGTAATACATGTGTGAATACATAGACCACAACATGTCCCTAGTAAGCCTCTAGTTGACTAGCTCGTTGATCAATAGATGGTTATGGTTTCCTGACCATGGACATTGGATGTCATTGATAACGGGATCACATCATTAGGAGAATGATGTGATGGACAAGACCCAATCCTAAGCCTAGCACAAGATCGTATAGTTCGTGTGCTAAAGCTTTTCTAATGTCAAGTATCATTTCCTTAGACCATGAGATTGTGCAACTCCCGGATACCGTAGGAATGCTTTGGGTGTACCAAACGTCACAACGTAACTGGGTGGCTATAAAGGTGCACTACAGGTATCTCCGAAAGTGTCTGTTGGGTTGGCACGAATCGAGACTGGGATTTGTCACTCCGTATGACGGAGAGGTATCTCTGGGCCCACTCGGTAATGCATCATCATAATGAGCTCAATGTGACTAAGCAGTTAGTCATGGGATCATGCGTTACGGAACGAGTAAAGTGACTTGCCGGTAATGATATTGAACGAGGTATTGGGATACCGACGATCGAATCTCGGGCAAGTAACATACCGATTGACAAAGGGAATTGAATACGGGATTGATCGAATCCCCGACATCGTGGTTCATCCGATGAGATCATTGTGGAACATGTGGGAGCCAATATGGGTTGTTATGGGAAATAGTATGTGGTTACCGAAGGTAGTTCGGAGTCCCGGATGAGATCCCGTATGTCACGAGGAGTTCCGGAATGGTCCGACGGTGAAGATTGATATATTGGACGAAGGGTATTGGAGTCCAGAAGTGTTCTGGGGGTACCAGGCTATGGCCAGCATGACCGAAAGTAGTTTCGGGAGCCCCGGCAAGTGTTGGAGGGCCTCATGGGCCAAAGGGGAAGGGGCAAACCAGCCCACTAAGGGGTGGTGCGCCCCCCACACCCTTTCCCACGTTACTTGTGAAGGTGGGGCGCCTCCACCTGGCTTGGGAGGCAAGCCTCCACCTGGTTGGCTTGGGGGGCAATTCTCCCTAGGATTTTCCCTAGGGAGATCCAATCTGCTTGGCCACCGCCCCCTAGGGGAAACCCTAGGGCACCTCCCCCTCTCCCCTTGCCCCTATATATAGTGGAGGGGTGGGAGGGCAGCCCTACCTCTTCCCTGGCGCAGCCCTCTCCTCCTCCAACGACTCCTCCTCCGTAGTGCTTAGCGAAGCTTTGCCGGAGAACCACGAGCTCCATCGCCACCACGCCGTCGTGCTACTGGAGTTCTCCCTCAACTTCTCCTCTCCCCTTGCTGGATCAAGAAGGAGGAGACGTCCCCGGGCTGTACGTGTGTTGAACGCGGAGGCGCCGTCCGTTCGGTGCTAGATCCGATCTTCCGCGATTTGAATTGCCGCGAGTACGACTCCATCAACCGCGTTCTTGTAACGCTTCCGCTTAGCGATCTTCAAGGGTATGAAGATGCACTCCCTCTCTCTCGTTGCTAGCATCTCCTAGATTGATCTTGGTGACACGTAGGATTTTTTTTTAATTTCTGCAACGATCCCTAATAGTGGCATCATGAGCTAGGTTTATGCGTAGATTCTATGCACGAGTTGAACACAAAGTAGTTGTGGGCGATGATTTGTTCAATTTGCTTACCGTTACTAGTCTTATCTTGATTCGGCGGCATTGTGGGATGAAGCGGCCCGGACCGACCTTACACGTACGCTTACGTGAGACAGGTTCCACCGACTGACATGCACTTGATGCATAAGGTGGCTAGCGGGTGTCTGTCTCTCCCACTTTAGTCGGATCGGATTCGATGAAGAGGGTCCTTATGAAGGGTAAATAGAAATTGGCATATCACCGTTGTGGCTTTTGCATAGGTAAGAAACGTTCTTGCTAGAAACCCATAGCAGCCACGTAAAACATGCAACAACAATTAGAGGACGTCTAACTTGTTTTTGCAGGGTATGCTATGTGATGTGATATGACCAAAAGGATGTGATGAATTATATATATGTGATGTATGAGATTGATCATGTTCTTGTAATAGGAATCACGACTTGCATGTTGATGAGTATGACAACTGGCAGGAGCCATAGGAGTTGTCTTAATTTATTGTATGACCTGCGTGTCAATGAAAAACGCCATGTAATTACTTTACTTTATTGCTAACCTTTAGCCATAGTAGTAGAAGTAATAGTTGGCGAGACAACTTCATGAAGACACGATGATGGAGATCATGGTGTCATGCGGGTGACGAAGGTGATCATGCCACGCCTCGAAGATGGAGATCAAAGGCGCAAGATGATATTGGCCATATCATGTCACTTTATGATTTGCATGTGATGTTTGTCATGTTTACATCTTATTTGCTTAGAACGACGGTAGCATAAATAAGATGATCCCTCGCAATAATTTCAAGAAAGTGTTCCCCCTAACTGTGCACCGTTGCTAAGGTCCGTTGTTCCGAAGCACCACGTGATGATCGGGTGTGATAGGTTCTAACGTTCGCATACAACGGGTGTAAGCCAGATTTACACACGCGATACACTTAGGTTGACTTGACGAGCCTAGCATGTACAGACATGGCCTCGGAACACAAGAGACCGAAAGGTCGAACATGAGTCGTATAGTAGATACGATCAACATGAAGATGTTCACCGATGATGACTAGTCCATCTCACGTGATGATCGGACACGCCCTAGTTGACTCGGATCATGTATCACTTAGATGACTAGAGGGATGTCTATCTAAGTGGGAGTTCATTAAATAATCAGATGAACTTAATTATCATGAACATAGTCAAAAGGCCTTTGCAAATTATGTCGTAGCTTACGCTTTGGTTCTACTATTTAAGATATGTTCCTAGAGAAAATTTAGTTGAAAGTTGATAGTAGAAATTATGCGGACTGGGTCCGTAAATTGAGGATTATCCTCATTGCTGCGCAGAAGGCTTATGCCCTTAATGCACCGCTCGGTGTGCTGAACCTCGAGCATCGTCTGTGGATGTAGCGAACATCTGACATACACGTCTTGATGACTACGTGACAGTTCAATGTGCAATGCTAACGGTTTAGAATTGAGGCGCCAAAGACGTTTTTGAAATGTCATAGAACATATGAGATGTTCCAAAGACTGAAATTGGGATTTCAGACTAGTGCCCACGCCAAGAGGTATGAGACCTCTGACAAGTTTCTTAAACCTGCAAACTAAGGGAGAAAAGCTCAATGTTGAGCATGTGCTCAGATTGTTTGAGTACTACAATCGCTTGAATCGAGTGGGAGTTAATCTTCCAGATGAGATAGTGATAGTTCTCCATAGTCACTTCCACCAAGCTATTAGAGCTTAGTGATGAACTATAACATATCAGGGATAGACATGATGATCCTTGAGCAATTCACGATGTTTGACACCGCGAAAGTAGAAATCAAGTAGGAGCATCAATTGTTGATGGTTAGTAAAACCACTAGTTTCAAGAAGGGCAAGGGAAAGAAGGGATACTTCATGAAACGGAAAATCAGTTGCTGCTCTAGTGAAGAAACCCAAGGTTGAACCCAAACCCGAGACTAAGTGCTTCTGTAATGAGGGGAACAGTCACTGAAGCAGAACTACCCTAGATGCTTGGTAGATGAGAAGGCTGGCAAGGTCGACAGAAGTATTTTGAATATACGTTATATTGTGTACTTTACTAGTACTCCTAGTAGCACCAGGGTAATAAATACCGGTTCGGTTGCTAAGTGTTAGTAACTCAAAATAAAAGGCTGTGGAGACTAGCTAAAGGTGAGATGACAATATGTGTTGGAAGCGTTTCCAAGGTTGATGTGATCAAACATCGCACGCTCCCTCTACCATCAGGATTGGTGTTAAACCTAAATAATTTTTATTTGGCGTTTGCGTAGAGCATAGACATGATTGGATTATGTTTATCGCAATACGGTTATTCATTTAAGGAGAATAATGGTTACTCTGTTTATTTGAATAATACCTTTAATGGTCTTGCACCTAAAATGAATGGTTTATTGAATCTCGATCGTAGTGATACACATGTTCATGCCAAAAGATATAAGATAGTAATGATAGTACCACATACTTGTGGCACTGCCATTTGAGTCATATTGGTATAAAACACATGAAGAAGCTCCATGTTGATGGATCTTTGGACTCACTCATTTTTGAAAAGATTGAGACATGCGAACCATGTCTATTGGTAGATATGCATGAAGAAACTCCATACAGATGGATCGTTTGGACTCACTTGATTTTGAATCACTTGAGACATGCAAATCATACCACATGGGCAAGATGACTGAAAGACCTCGTTTTCAGTAAGATGGAACAAGAAAGCAACTTGTTGGAAGTAATACATTTTGATGTGTGCAGTCCAATGAGTGCTGAGGCACGCAGTGGATATCATTATGTTCTTACTTCACAGATGATTTGAGTAGATGCTGAGTATATTTACTTGATGAAACACAAGTCTGAATTATTGAAAGGTTTAAGTAATTTCAAAGTGAAGTTGAAGATCGTCGTGACAAGAGGATAAAATGTCTATGATATGATCATAGAGATGAATATCTGAGTTACGAGTTTGGCACACAATTAAGACATTGTGGAAATTGTTTCACAACTAATACCGCCTGGAACACCATAGTGTGATGGTGTGACCGAACATCATAACTGCACCCTATTGGATATGGTGCATACCATGATGTCTCTTATCGAATTACCACTATCGTTTATGGGTTAGGCATTAGAGACAACCACATTCACTTTAAATAGGGCACCACACAATTCCGTTGAGACGACACCGTATGAACTATGGTTTAGAAAAATCTAAGTTGTCGTTTCTTAAAAGTTTGGGGCTGCGACGCTTATGTGAAAAAGTTTCAGGCTGGTAAGCTCGAACCCAAAGCGGATAAATGCATCTTCATAGAATACCCAAAACAGTTGGGTATACCTCCTATTTCAGATCCGGAAGCAAAAGTGATTGTTTCTAGAAACGGGTCCTTTCTCGAGGAAAAGTTTCTCTCGAAAGAATTGAGTGGGAGGATGATGGATACTTGATGAGGTTATTGAACCGTCACTTCAACTAGTGTGTAGCAGGGCACAGGAAGTTGTTCCTGTGGCACCTACACCAATTGAAGTGGAAGCTTATGATAGTGATCATGAAACTTCGGATCAAGTCACTACCAAACCTCATAGGTCGACAAGGATGCGTACTACTTCAGAGTGGTGCGGTAATCCTGTCTTGGAAGTCATGTTGCTAGATAACAATGAACCTACGAGCTATGAAGAAGCGATGGTGGGGCCGGATTCCGACAAATGGCTCAAGGCCATAAAATCCGAGAGAGGATCCATGTATAAAAACAAAGTATAGACTTTGGAAGAACTACTTGATGGTCGTAAGGCTGTTGGGTGCAGATGGATTTTAAAAGGAAGACGGACAATGATGGTAAGTGCCACCATTAAGAAAGCTCGACTTGGCATTAAGATGTTTCCCGACAAGTTCAAGGAGTTGACTACGATGAGACTTTCTCACTCGTAGCGATGCTAAGAGTTTGTTGGAATTATGTTAGCAGTTACTGCATTATTTATGAAATCTTGCAGATAGGATGTTAAACATTGTTTCCTCGACGATTTTGTTGAGGAAAGGTTGTATGTGATACAACCAGAAGGTTTTGTCAATCCTGAAAGATGCTAACAAGTATGCAAAGCTCCAGCAATCCTTCTAAGGACTGGAGTAAGCATCTCGGAGTTGGAATGTACGCTTTGATGAGATGATCAAAGATTTTGGGTTTATACAAAGTTTATGAGAAACTTGTATTTCCAAAGAAGTGAGTGGGAGCACTATAGAATTTTTGATGAGTATATGTTGTTAACATATTTTTGATCAGAAATGATGTAGAATTTCTAGAAAGCATACAGGGTTGTTTGAAAAGTGTTTTTCAATAGAAAACCTGGATTAAGCTACTTGAACATTGAGCATCAAGATCTATAAGGATAGATAAAAAAACGCTTAATAGTACTTTCAAATGAATGCATACTGTGACAAGATTTTAAAGGAGTTCAAAATAGATCAACAAAGAAGGAGTTCTTGGTTGTGTTACAAGGTGTGAGTATTGAGTAAGGCTCAAGACCTGACCACGGCAGAAGAGAGACAAAGGACGATGGTCATCCCCTATGCTTTAGACGTAGACTCTACAGTATGCTATGCCGTGTACCGCACCTGAAGTGTGCCTTGCCATGAGTCAGTCAAGGGGTACAAGAGAGATCCAGGAATGGATCACATGACAGCGATCGAACTTATCCTTAGTAACTAGTGTACTAAGGAATTTTCTCGATTATGGAGGTGGTAAACGAGTTCGTCGTAAAGGGTTACGTCGATGCAAACTTTGACACTAATCTGGATGACTCTAAGAGTTAAACCGGATTCATATAGTAGAAAAGTTATTTGGAATAGCTCCAAGTAGCGCGTGGTAGCTGCATCTACAAGATGACATGGAGATTTGTAAAGCACACATTGATCTGAAAGGTTCAGACCCATTGACTAATAAACCTCTCTCACAAGTGAGATATGAACAAACCCCATGGGTATTGGATTCATTACAATCACATAGTGATGTGAACTATATTATTGACTCTAGTGCAAGTGGGAGACTGTTGGAAATATGCCCTAGAGGCAATAATAAAATGGTTATTATTGTATTTCCTTGTTCATGATAATTGTCTATTGTTCATGCTATAATTGTATTAACTGGAAACCATAATACATGTGTGAATACATAGACCACAACATGTCCATAGTAAGCCTCTAGTTGACTAGTCTGTTGATCAATAGATGGTTATGGTTTCCTAACCATGGACATTGGATGTCATTGATAACGGGGTCACATCATTAGGAGAATGATGTGATGGACAAGACCCAATCCTAAGACTAGCACAAGATCGTATAGTTCGTGTGCTAAAGCTTTTCTAATGTCAAGTATCATTTCCTTAGACCATGAGATTGTGCAACTCCCAGATACCGTAGGAATGCTTTGGGTGTACCAAACGTCACAACGTAACTGGGTGGCTATAAAGGTGCACTACGGGTATCTCCGAAAGTGTTGTTGGGTTGGCACGAATCAAGACTGGGATTTGTCACTCCGTATGACAGAGAGGTATCTCTGGGCCCACTCGTAATGCATCATCATAATGAGCTCAATGTGACTAAGCAGTTAGTCATGGGATCATGCGTTACAGAACGAGTAAAGTGACTTGCCAGTAACGATATTGAACGAGGTATTGGGATACCGACGATCGAATCTCGGGCAAGTAACATACCGATTGACAAAGGGAATTGAATACGGGATTGATCGAATCCACGACATCGTGGTTCATCCGATGAGATCATCGTGGAACATGTGGGAGCCAATATGGGTATCCAGATCCCGCTATTGGTTATTGGCCGGAGAGGTGTCTCGGTCATGTCTGCATGGTTCCCGAACCCGTAGGGTCTACACACTTAAGGTTCGGTGACGCTAGAGTTGTTATGGGAAATAGTATGTGGTTACCGAAGGTAGTTCGGAGTCCCGGATGAGATCCAGGATGTCACGAGGAGTTCCGGAATGGTTCGGCGGTGAAGATTGATATATTGGACGAAGGGTATTGGAGTCCGGAAGTGTTCTGGGGGTACCAGGCTATGGCCAGCATGACCGAAAGGTGTTTCGGGAGCCCCGACAAGTGTTGGAGGGCCTCATGGGCCAAAGGGGAAGGGGAAAACCAGCCCACTAAGGGGTGGTGCACCCCCCACACCCTTTCCCACGTTACTTGTGAAGGTGGGGCTCCTCCACCTGGCTTGGGAGGCAAGCCTCCACCTGCTTGGCTTGGGGGGCAAGTCTCCCTAGGATTTTCCCTAGGGAGATCCAATCTGCTTGGCCGCCGCCCCCTAGGGGAAACCCTAGGGCGCCTCCCCCTCTCCCCTTGCCCCTATATATAGTGGAGGGGTGGGAGGGCATCCCTACCTCTTCCCTGGCGCAGCCCTCTCCTCCTCCAACTCCTCCTCCTCCTCCTCCGTAGTTCTTAGCGAAGCTCTACCGGAGAACCACGAGCTCCATCGCCACCACACCGTCGTGCTGCTGGAGTTCTCCCTCAACTTCTCCTCTCCCCTTGCTAGATCAAGAAGGAGGAGATGTCCCTGGGCTATACATGTGTTGAACGCGGAGGCGCCGTCCGTTCGGCGCTAGATCGGATCTTCCGCGATTTGAATCGCCGCCAGTACGACTCCATCAACTGCGTTCTTGTAACGCTTCCGCTTAGCAATCTTCTAGGGCATGAAGATGCACTCCCTCTCTCTCGTTGCTAGCATCTCCTAGATTGATCTTGGTGACACGTAGGAAAATTTTGAATTATTGGTACATTCCCCAACACACCCTGCATCCTTTTGATTAGTAGTGGGAGATCTTTTCTTCTACATGTATGTACCCCTAACTGTGTGATGTGGGTCCAGTGGGACAAGTGTACTTTGAATACCTTGGAAAAGGATGATGTCCATGCTGGTGATTGTTTTGCTCTTGATTTGTTGAGAAAGGAAGTTTCTGCTGGGAATATATAGTTGATTAATACAGGGATAAACACCAGGGGATGGCACTTGGTGATTAATTACAATTTGATTATTTGTGTTAATGAATAACAACAGATCATGGAACATATTGAACTGGAATGTCAGGGGCATTAATTCCTCAGATAAATGGTTGGCCATCAGACAGAAATTTAAGGAGAGTGCAGCTTGTATTGTTTGCATTCAAGAAACTAAAAGAGAACTTTTTGACCTTGCTTACCTGCACAATTTTTGTCCACAAAGATTTAATAAGTTTGAATTCCTCCCCTCTGTGGGGGCCTCTGGTGGTATCTTGATAGCATGGAATGGCTCTTGTTTCAATGGTGAATTGATATTTCAAAACAAGTTCTCTCTCACAGTTCAGTTTACATGCAAAACATCTCATAACTCCTGGGTTCTAACCAATATTTATGGCCCTTGAAACCAAGAAGATAAGCTAGAATTTGTTGACTGGTTAAATTCCATTCAAATGGACATTGAGACTGAATGGATTCTCATGGGAGATTTCAATTTTATCAGATCCCCAGATGTCAGGAATAAACCAGGTGGGGATGTCAATCAGATGTTTTTGTTCAATGAGGCTATTAGTAACCTAGGGTTGGTGGAACTGCCTTTAAAAGGTAGGCAATATAGCTGGAGAAACATGCAAGATAGTCCTCTCTTAGAAAAGTTAGACTGGACATTTACTTCTGCTGCTTGGATGACCTCCTTTCTTGATTCCACTGCACTTCCTCTGGCCAAACCAATTTCTGATCACATTCCATGTATGATCAAAATTGGAACTAGCATCCCAAAGTCTAAGGTTTTCAGGTTTAAAAATTACTGGTTGAAACATAGCTCTTTCAAGGATATTGTCCAGGCTGCTTGGAATATTCCAGTGGGTTTCTATGATCCTGCTAAGAAAATCAATGCCAAATTTAAAAAATCTGAGGAGAGCACTAAAACTGTGGGCCAAAAACCTCTCTTGTATGAAAAAGCAGATTGAGGAGCTAAATGCTTGTATTTTTCTTTGGGACATGATTGAGGAATACAGAGACCTAACCTTATTTGAGGCAAATTGTAGGAGACTGTTAAAAGAGTATCTTCTGGAGGTGCTTAATAATCAAAAGATCTACTGGAAACAAAGGGAAAAAATTGAAGGAGTTAAGTTTGGAGATGAGAACACAAAATTCTTCCACACTAAGGCCTCAATTAATCTTAGACATAACAAGATTGCAATGCTGCTAAATGATGAGCAAGTGGAAATCACTGATCATGCAGTCAAGGCTGCTATTCTTTGGGAGGCTTTTAAAAAAATACTTGGATAGTCAAGTGGGCATAATATGCATTTTGATTTGCATGATTTATATGAGAACATAGTTGATCCACAAATATTTCAGGACCTTGAAAGGCCTTTCACACAAGAAGAAATTGATGATGTAGTGAAGAACTTACGAACTGATAATTCCCCAGGTCCAGATGGTTTCAACAATGAATTTATTAAAGCTTGCTGGGACATTATTAAAGAGGATACTACTGCACTGATCATGGCTTTTCATGCTGGCACTGTGAACCTTGAGAGCATCAATACATCTTTCATCACTTTAATCCCTAAAAAGGAAGTACCTCTCACACCAGATGACTTCAGACCCATTTCTTTGCTAAATGGTGTTATGAAAATCATTACAAAGTTGTTAGCCAACAGACTTCAGGGAGTGATATTACAGATAGTACATATTAATCAATATGTTTTTTGAAGAACAGGATGATTCAAGACTGCCTTGGGTGGGCTTATGAGTATATACACCAGTGTCACAAATCTAGAGAGGAGATGTTGGTGATCAAGTTAGACTTTGAAAAAGCTTTTGATACTATTGAACATCAGGCCATCATTGGCATATTCAGAGCAAAAGGTTTTGGGGAAAAATGGATTTCTTGGATGAGTCTTATATTCACATCTGCTTCTTCTGCTGTTATGTTCAATGGAGTTCCTGGGAAGAAATTTTATTGCAAAAGAGGGGTCAGACAAGGTGATCCTTACTCACCTTTGATTTTTGTTCTGGCTGCTGACCTCCTTCAGTCCATCTTTAATAAGGCTTTGAGATTGGGGATTATAACTCCCCCTCTTCAAGTTAATTCTTGCCCTGATTTTCCAATAGTGCAATATGCTGATGATACCCTGGTCTTTATGAAAGCTAATGCCATAGAGCTCATTTGTATTAAGGCACTCCTCAACACTTTTGCTGCAGCCACTGGTTTAAAGGTAAATTATGGTAAGTCAGTCATGGTGCCCATAAATGTTGTAGAGAACAGAGTGGATATATTCACAAACACATTGCAATGCTCCAGAGGTCACCTCCCTTTCACATACTTGGGATTACCTCTGGGAATTTACAAACCAACTATGGAGCAATGTTTGCCACTAGTTCAAAGAATTTCCAAAAGACTTGTTGGACTATCTACATTCATGACCCAAGCAGGAAAACTACTATTGGTAAAATTAATGCTTGCTTTATTAACCATTTTCTTCATGTGCTGCCTAGATGTTCCTGTTACTATCAAGCAACAGATCATTAAATATTTGAGACATTGCCTGTGGAGGAGCCCTGATTTGGGGGATCGTAGACCAGCACTTGTGGCATGGAAAACTGTCTGTAGACCCAAGAGTCAAGGAGGTTTAGGAGTCATGGATATTTTCACACACAACAAGACATTGCTCATGAAAAATCTTCATAAGTTTTTCAACAGACATGATATTCCCTGGGTAAATCTTGTTTGGGAGACATACTACAGTACTGGGAATCTGCCAGGCAACAACAAGGAGGGATCCTTCTGGTGGAAGTCAAATTTAGCTCTTATTGATCAATACAAAGCAATTGCTAGATGTAATGTAGGAGATGGTCAAAGTGCTCTGTTTTGGGTTGATTGTTGGCATGACTTTGTCATGAAACACAAATTTACCACCTCATTACTTTTGCCAGAAAATACCTCTATTACTGTCAATCAAGTCATCCATACTGAGTATCTCAAGGATTTATTTCACCTACCACTGACCACCCAAGCATATGAGGAATTCCTTGAAATGGAAAATATTTGCATCTCTTCGAGAAACTCAGAGCACTTGCAGTTGAGGGACACATGGAGCTACATATGGGGCAATGAATTTTACTCCTCAATCAAAGCTTATAAGGTGTTAATTGGATATAAGATAACTCCACCTCATTTCAGTTGGATATGGAAGAGCTCATGTCAACCTAAACACAAAATTTTCTTCTGGCAACTGTTGCATGACAGAGTTAATACTAGGAATCTACTAAGAAGAAAGAACTTTGAGCTGGATGATTATAACTGTGCTATTCGAAATTGTCATCGGGAGGAGACTTTACATCATCTCTTTTGGAGTTTCCCTTTTGCTGCACAATGTTGGGATTACATTTGCCCAACCAGAACAAGCAACCTGTCAATGTTGGAAGCATTTCAAGACCTTAAAGACAAACTGCAGCTTCCTTTCTTCACGGAGATTATTATACTAGGTTCTTGGGCTATTTGGATATCTAGAAACAACAAGATATTTGAACATATTAATCCCTCTTTTCAGGGTTGGAAACACATCTATTTGGAAGAGCTCAAGTTATTGAAATTCAGGATGAAGAATAAGTTACTGCCACAATTTTCAGCTTGGTTAGAGTCCATCTTGTAATTATAGGGGTAGTATAGATTTTTTGATAGTTTCTCCCTCTTTTTTCTTCTTCTTTTTTAGTTCTTCTTTTTCTCTCTTCTTTCTCTTCTCTTCTTTCTTTCTTTCTCTTTTCTGGGCTTACCTCAAGCCCTTAAGACATTGTGTTCTTTCCCTTTTTATTTAATAAAAGTTGCAGTGGGGGTTTACCCTACTGTTTATAGTCAAAAAAAGTAGTGTTGATCATAACACCTCTATTAAGATGCTTAAATAAGTTATTTTTCCGAGGTTTGGAGTCCCTAGATACTTAATGACTGATGGTGGTTCACATTTTATTCATGGTGCTTTTCATAAAATGCTTGCTAAGTAGGAGGACGACTTGAAGATGTCGAAGTTTTCTTGTAACCTGACTTGTTGCCGGTGCTTGTAGAATGTTTCTTTGAGGTAGAAGGCGTTGTAGTCGTTGAGGCTTGTATGAACTATATGGCTTGGAAGAGTACTTGGCATACATGTAGTCTTCTTGCACTTGGCGCTCCGCCTTGGTAGCTTGGTGCACGAGTTCGATGAGGGTGGAGTAAGGTTGGAAGTTGGCGATCTTCTTGATAGGATGGTTGAGGCCATTCAAGAAACGCGCCATGGTTTGCTCCTCATCTTCTTTGACATTTGCTTGAATCATGGCAATCTCCAACAGTCTTTATGCCTTGCTTGAGGAGTTGTAGTCGCTTGAATAGGTCGCGACTATAGCACGTGGGTACAAAGCGCGCTCGCATGACATCCTACATTTTATTCCATGTTGTGATGGGTGGGTCACCTCTTGCCACTCGACGCTCAATTACTTGCTCCCACCAAATGAGGACATAGTCTTGGAACTCAAGAGATGCCATGGCGGTCTTCTTCTCTTCTTCATGGTTGTGCAAGCGAAATATCTTGTCAACTTTCAATGCCCATGAAAGATAGTCTTCGGGGTCGTTGCTTTCGGAGAACTTAGGCATGGTGAATTTGAGCTTGCCGTAGTGTTGCTCTTCATTGTGTTGGGGACGACGGTGATGATGCTCTTGACGTGGAGGAGGGTCTTGAGCCTCATGCTCTACTTGATTGTTTTGTCGTTGAGGTTGTAGAATTCTTGCGGGGTTCCTCATTTCTTGGCGCTCCTCAAGGCGTGTGGCTTCTTCTTGTCACTCTTGCCGGAGGGCTTCTTCTTCAAGTCGTTCTTGGCGGTTGCGCTCATCGATGGCTAGTGTAGCTTCGCATAGAGCACGTTGGGCTTCAAGGTTTTGTTTGTCACGACGATGTTGTTCTTGTCGAGGGGCATCGTCATCTTGTTGTTCTTGTTGATCTTGGCGTATTGGAGCTCGCTCTTGGACCGGAAGATCATTAGCTTGCCGTCATAGGCGGTCACGTTCATGTAGGCGAGCTTGTAACCAATTGCCGTGGAATGGATTTTCTGGAGCTTGATGAACTTCATGGTCTTAGAGACGATGTGAACGAGCTCTAGGAGGACTTGCAACCGAAGAATATTGCGAAGAATGTCGACTTGAGTGGCTCTGTCTTGAATAGGACAAAGATGTAGAAGAGTGATTGACCATCATGCTCATATGTCTTCCTTGAGAGTTGCCATCAATGTGTTGAAGTAGTCTCTTGCACGTTGCTCGGATTGTTGCAAGTCGGTAGCGAGTATGTCGATGTGGTCGCCCAATGCTTCATTCTCTTGATGCAAAGCTCTTTGCACGCTGAAGAGGTGGTTCTTGGTGATGTAGATGTTTGGGTCCTCATCTTGCTCGATGAATAATGGGTTCGAAGAGGTAGTTGGCCTATCCATCATCTCAAGCAAACGTGAGTGGTAGAAAGAAAATAACTAGGCCAAATGTACCTTACCCGAGGTTGAAATGGATCAATGATCACTCAATAGTGACACAAGGAAATAACACAATTGGTACCGGATCTCGTTAATTCTCACACCTACACAATTAAAGCCTTTGGTGGAGCTTGGTGGCACAAAATTTGATGCGAATGTTAGCAAGACTCAATAATGTTGAAAAATATTCACAAATGCACAAATGCAACAAGTAGACCAATAGCTATATGTGTTACACGGAAACACACACACACACATAGATAGATAAATGGGGTCGTGCAACCAAGGAAGGAGCTCAAAATGTGGAATCCACGAAAATGCTCTAGTTGCACAACTCTAGAGAGATGCTAGCACGATTGCACAGTAGGCAGATATGAGACTTGTGCACAACCTACAAAGAAAAAATGCAACGACTTCCTATCCCAAGTATTCTATTATGTACGATGTTCCGGTGATATGATCCAAGATGATTGAGTATGACCATCTTAATGTAGTATGATGCTATGGTTCTTGCTTAAAAGCTCTTTGCTTATCTTTCTCTTTTGCTTAAACGCTTTTTGGCTCTTTCTCTTTTGATCTCTTTCTTTGGCCACTTATGCACAACTTCACAAACCAAGATAGCAATTGTGTAAGAGGAACAAAGATGTTGCACTAGTGATGACAATATGATACCAAGATGGGTATACCTAGATGATGTGGTATATATGCAATGGAGATGATGATCACTAATGTGCACAAGTAACATTGCCAGCAATACTCAAAGGCTAGTCTCGATGTGTAAGTGATGCAAAAGGAAGGCTATGGGGTTATCAACACAATGTCAAGGGAGAATGTCCGAGAGTGTCATCGAAGTTATCACCCTTGCTTACGGTTAGTGGTGTCAAAATGGTTAAGTGGTTGTCGATGCCGAGCCCGTGGCAAAGATGAGTGGTGGTGATGTCGTTGTCAAACTGTCCCTAAGTAGCCAAAACACGTTAGGAAACGAAATCCGCAACTCAAATTCTCAAAGAACAAAATGTGTCAAAATTGTAGGAGTGGTAGCGGGTAAGCGATGGTGGTTGCAGAACGCGGTGGTGGTATGTGGAAGTATTGGTAGAAACCCGAGCAAAGTTGGCGAAAGTTAGGCGGAAGATGGAATGGAGGATGAAGTGATGCTGCGGGAGCCCTGGTGTCCGGGGTCCACGGGCCAGATGTCCGGGCACTACAAAAAAATACACTTCCGTGATGATACGTGTTTGTCACAATAGGTCGCGTTTTTTGTCATGCATGTACATCCATGATGATTTTATGACAGAATCAAGATAGTCATACCTGTGTTGTCGTAGAAGTGTTCCATGACATTACCAAAATTATCATCATGGAAGTGTGCACTTCTATGACGATAAATCGCGCGTCACAGAAGTGCTTTCGTCAAGGGTGACCAACACGTGGCATCCACCGTAACGGAACGCCGTTAAGCTATCGGGTCAGGTTTTGGATCCGATAACCCATTAACAGCCCCGACCAATGGGGATTTTCCACGTATAAAATCATCATTTGGCTGGAGGAAACACGTGTCAGCTCATCGTTGGGACAGATGTCATCCACTCATTGGACAAAAGGCGCCTATGATACATCGACACGTGGCACGGCCCAACAGAGGCCCATTCATGTGAAAAGGCCGGCCCGTTTGACTTGGTCAAAAGGTGGCGGGTCGGCCCATGGATAGCGTGTTAACGGCCTGTTCGCATATAGCCCATTTACAGCCCGCTAACCCAAGGCCCGTTACGCCCTATCCGAATTAGGCCCAGTAGCGTCATCTGGGCCATCCAATATGATTCCAGCCCATTTTCACTTCTGGCCCATGTATGGCCCATGACGTCTTTCGGCCCATATGAGGCCCTATGTAACTCTTGGCCTATTAACGACCCGTGGTGAAACTGGCCCGTAATGAACAGTGTATCACTTTACACCCATTAACGGCCCATGGTGAAACTGGCCCGTAATGAACAGTGCATCACTTTATACCCATTAACGGCCCGTTATTCCGTTGGGCCGTTTCCAGCCCATGTTATCTTTCGGCCTTCTCAGAGCCCATTTATTCTTGGGCTCATTTCCAGCATTCGTTTACTTACGGCCCGTTACTGTCATTTTCTGCTTGTGGGCCAAATTCAGCCCATGGTTACAGTCGGCCCGTTTGTGGTCCATTAATATGTTGGGCCGTTTTCATAGCATCATCAAATACGGCCTATTAACGATGGCCCGTTATGGTCGGCCCATGAACGGACGATTCCAACTCTAGCCCGTTTACGGCCATAACGCGGCCTGTTGTTGGCCCATGTTTGGCCAATCGATCATACGGCCTGTATAAGGCCCATTGATGATACGGCCCGTAGAAGGCCCATTGTTTCTATGGCCCATAGAAGGACCATTGTTTCTACGGCCCGTAGAAGGCCTACTATTTCTACGTCCCGTAGAAGGCCCACTGTTTCTACGGCCCGTAGGAGGCCTAGTGTCACTATAGTAAATATTAGCCCATGGTTATTGTGGCCTAGTTTTATAAAATAGGTTATTGCAGCCACTAGCAAACCGCGAAAAAAGAACTACACTAACTACAAGCAAACAAATAAACAAGACAACAAGGAAATAAATAAGCAAGCAACTTATGCGAGGCTATCACGGCTATTACACATATTACATCCACTAGGCATCAAAGTTCGCCACCAGTGCAAATATAGGGAACAAAGCAGCATATAAACGCCGCAGCAAAACAAGTCCAGAACTGAAACCACTTCAGAAGAGTTCAAGAAACAATATCCTGGGTACCCATAATGCTGGCAAGATGCTTAGCAAGCTTATTAACTTTCTCTTGTTTGGCGCTTAAATCCTCCAACGCTTGCTGTTGCACAAGAAAGTACGCATCTGAATTCTGCAGGGACTTCCTCAGTCCTTCGGCTTCTTGCCGCAGCACATCTAACTGATGCCTTTCAGCTTGTAGCTGAGACTGAAGAAGCCGAAGTGATTCAGGCAGCGAGTTCGAAGAGCTTGTGCCAGCGGTACTGGCCAGTAACTCGAACACTACATCAACACAAGACTGTGGGGTTTTCTCACTGTCTATAAGATCGTTTTATCACCTTTCTTGGAGACCAACTGGGTTGTCTCACTATCTTGAACCTTATCTGCATTACTTTCTCTACCATTGCATAGTGGGGTGCTCTTCTCCAATATTCTGTTTGCATACTACAAGAGAAACAAGCAGACACATCACAGGTTTAGCTTGTAGTATATGAAACTCATTTTGGTAAACTGGTTCAGTAGTAAGGTGGACAGGATAACAGCATGAAACAAACATATATCTATGTACTATGGTCACTGTATTGTCCATATCATTCTAGTTTATGTTCCCTAATCAAGATAGAGACACAGCTCAACTCATATATTTTTAAGACACATCAACATAGACATAATATAAGTGTGAAAAACTACACAGCATTGACAACACTTGTAATGTGCATCACATGAGAACATAACTGTTTATACAACTTAAACTGAAATCAACATAGAGCAAGAAGTTAGAACAACAATCCAGTTAAAGAAATAGGTTTAAAACATACCTGTTGCGCCATTGGAGTTTCAATTGGATCCTTTAAATTCGAAAGTAGTTGGTATCAGTAAATACAGTGATGCAACAGCAAAGGAGTATGGACCATAGCTACGGAATCTGACCTGAGAACAGTTGCTCTTCTACTTTAAACATGGAGTTTGGGTTAGCTGTGGTGGTCTTCATGTTTTGGGCACTGCATTAGCTTTACAAACTGCTCGTGTGGGGGTACTCTGTGGTGTACATGGTGCTTTGTCAACTATAAGTGGGTTACTATCCGCTGGGGTTGCGGTTAGATGGGTTGTAGCTGGTTCTCTGCCCAACGGTGTAAATGTGCAATCTGGAAGAGTCTCGATTATGTGTGGTGGGGCTAGTTTGTGGGCCAGTACAACCATGGTTCTATCTGCATCGACGGGTAGCATTGTCTTTTGTGAAGAATGGGTTTTTGCTCCCTTAGATACTGCCATCACCCCCTCCAATTCAAATGGCTGATAAACAAGAAAAGAAATTGAACATACAGACATTGTATGATAGATAGATGTGGTAATTCACATATATGTTGTCTAACCAAACAGGACAGCATGACACAATTTCACATATATGATGCCTAACTAAACAGGATAGCATGACATAGTTTCAGATATATGACAGATAACTTAACAGGATATAATGGCATAATTCAACATATGATGAGTACCTAAACAGGATGACATGACAAAACTATATGATGTCTTTCTAAAATAGGTTGGGATGAAATAATTCACATACATGTTGTCTAAGTATATATGATGGCATGATATAATTGACATAATTTATTCATATACTAAGCAGCTGACACTCGCATGTATGATCTCTAAACTAAGCAGATAGATTTCAATATTGTTCATATGATGTCTAAACTAAGCAATTCAAGACACCATATGCATCATATGAGAAATATAAACATTGCAACTTAGAGCATACACCTCAGGTGGGATATAGGACTGGTCATCTGTCTCTGAATCCTCCTCTGAGGAGCTCCCTGTAACCATCGAGATATATGCTTCAATAGGTACCATTGCCTGCTCGGAAGACCTTGTTTTCACTCCAGATTTTTCCATAGCCGGCTCAAATGGCTGATACACATGAAGAGTAGTTCAATATACACAGATTGTCGACAAATGGAATACGTAATGAAAAAAAGATGGCATGAGATAATTCACATATATGATGGCTGGCTCCATGGCGGTGCATAATTCACATATATGATAACTGGCTAAAAAACATGGCATTGCATAATTCACATATCTGATATAGAAAGCAAACATGAGGCATTCACACAAAGCATGTCTAATCTAAGCAGATGGCATGGTAATGCAAGACACCATATGCATGATATGAGCAATATAACCCAGCCAAGTTAGA
>NC_041382.1:370000740-370025020 GCF_002162155.2 Triticum dicoccoides | reverse complement strand
ATTGCTAAGGCGCGACGTCCTCGCACGTTCGTAGTCGGATCGTCAAAGTCGACTTCCACCAAAGCGAAATCCACCATCTCATCGAAAGACGGGACACCTTTGCCTCTATCAAGTGGTATCAGTTTTCAGGTTGCTCGGTGAGAATTTCCAGTTTTCCTAGATTAGATTTATTTTCTTACCTATTGTCCAAGAAAAAGCCACAAAAAAGAGTTAGATCTATTCATCCTTGGTCCAAGCCAGTCTGAGCCTTTGCAATTTTCTTTTCATTGCTTGCATAGTTGAATCATCGGTTGCATCGTCGTGTCGAGTTGCTGGTCTTAGTGTCTAGTTCCTTTAGAGTTTCGAGTTCTGTTCACATTAGTCACGCAGCCGCTGCATCATTATTCCATCCGCTGTCCACCATCCCATCCACCAATTTCCACCACGTGCTACGCACTGTTTATTGTCATAATCATAGTTGAGGTCACTCACATCTTCGCCAGATCGAATCTGCATCTTATCTAGTTTGTCTTGGAAAGAGGGAGAAAAAGAAGATAAAGAAAAAAAAGAGAGAAAAAAGGAAAGAAAAAAAAAGAAAAAGAGGGAGAAGAAAAACGAAAAAAAAGCGTGAGAAAAAAAAGAGAGAAGAAAAAAAATTGGATCTATCTAGAATCAATCTCGTACCTGAATTCGGATTGGAATCTGTTTTGCGCACTTTCAGTAAAACAGGTGTATCTTCCTCATACGAAGTCCGTTTTGACTCCGTGAGTACTCAAATTGAAGATAGCGACGAGCCGCATCTAAATAGTTGCAGAAGCTAGTTCAATATTTGACACCTCAAAATCGGCTTCTAAATAGGTCTTTTTGCCCTCCGAAGTTCGTGAACACAGCTTGTTCCAATTTGTACCACTTGATAGAGGCGGGGTGTCCCGATCTTTCGATGAGATGATAACTATAGATTTGGTGGAGACGACTTTGACGATCCGACTACAAACGTGCACGACGTTGCGCCTTAGCAATCGCTAAACCAACTCCGAGAGGTTATTGACCATGCCGGAGCACAATCAACCTGACCACGAAGGTCTATTCCTGCAAGCAATCGAAGAACAAGCAAGAATATGATAAAAGCAATCTGAATATTGCGAGTATATATGAAGTATTGATAAAGGTGGGGATCCGTAAGCGGTCTTGGTCTGGTCGTTGGACACAAACGAAGTACACGAAGTTGCAATGGCTAACTTTTAACTAAACAAATCCCAAGGAAAAGCTACTAGATGGATCTACTTATATAGGAGCAAGGGGTGGCGGCCAAGGAGGTGGGAGGACGTCCCAAGGCAGCCTAAAACTAAATCTAGGCCGTACAAGGCCAATGGGCCCAAGTGGAGGTGATGTAACACCTTTGGACTTGTAGTTTGACTCGGATTCTGCTGCAGCATCAGATTGTTTCGTCCACAACTCAACGCTCCGGACGAATTTGAAGGTGATTCCAATTGGGTTGGAAAGTGCACGAAATCTAGTTTCCAACAAAAAAAGAATCACCCAATTCGGAGTCCATATGAAAAACTTGTGTGCGTTTTGAGTCAGGTATGTCTGTGCAGTCCGAATCTGAATCCAGAACGTGAGAGACTTGGACTCTATCTTCTCTTGGGCCAAAAGTGATGTGAGAGAACTTTTTGGACAGCAAATAAACATCTCTTTCTTCCTTATCTTCATATGTGGATTGTACAAATGTCCCATACACCTGCAATTAGACAAAACACAAAAGTGTGTGAAGTATTTTTGTTCTGGATAACATAAATAGATTATTGAATAGTTTGCACTAGAAATCACGTGACAAATATGCATATATGCAATATTTTTGGTCATATCCAAGGTAGTCGTGTCCTCATCATCCTTGATAGAGGCGGGGTGTCCCGATCTTTCGATGAGATGATAACTATCGATTTGGTGGAGACGACTTTGACGATCCGACTACAAACGTGCAACGACGTTGTGCCTTAGCAATCGCTAAACCAACTCCGAGAGGTTATTGACCACGCCGGAGCACGATCAACCTGACCACGAAGGTCTATTCCTGCAAGCAATCGAAGAACAAGCAAGAATATGATAAAAGCAATCTGAATATCGCGAATATGTATGAAGTATTGATAATGGTGGGGATCCGAAAAGTGGTCTTGGTCTGGTCGTTGGACACAAACGAAGCACACGAAGTTGCAATGGCTAACTTTTAACTAAACAAATCCCAAGGAAAAGCTACTAGATGGATCTACTTATATAAGAGCAAGGGGTGGCGGCCAAGGAGGTGGGAGGACGTCCCAAGGCAGCCTAAAACTAAATCTAGGTCGTACAAGGCCAATGGGCCCAAGTGGAGGTGATGTAACACCTTTGGACTTGTAGTTTGACTCGGATTCTGCTGCAGCATCAGATTGTTTCGTCCACAACTCAACGCTCCGGACGAATTTGAAGGTGATTCCAATTGGGTTGGAAATTGCACGAAATCTAGTTTCCAACAAAAAAAGAATCACCCAATTCGGAGTCCGTATGAAAAACTTGTGTGCGTTTTGAGTCAGGTATGTCTGTGCAGTCCGAATCTGAATCCAGAACGTGAGAGACTTGGACTCTATCTTCTCTTGGGCCAAAAGTGACGTGAGAGAACTTTTTGGACAGCAAATAAACATCTCTTTCTTCCTTATCTTCATATGTGGATTGTACAAATGTCCCATACACCTGCAATTAGACAAAACACAAAAGTGTGTGAAGTATTTTTGTTCTGGATAACATAAATAGATTATTGAATAGTTTGCACTAGAAATCACCTGACAAATATGCATATATGCAATATTTTTGGTCATATCCAAGGTAGTCATGTCCTCATCACCTGATGCACAGGAAGAGTACATGAATGTATAAACATTGTTGACAAATGGAATTCACATATGCATGATACAATTCACATATACGATGACTGGCTAAGCAGGATGGCATTGCATGATTCACGTATATGATGCCTGGCTAAAGAAGATGGCATTGCATAATTCCCATATACTCCCTCTGTTCCTAAATATTTGTCTTTTTAGAGATTTCAAATGGACTACCACATACAGATGTATATAGACATATTTTAGAGTGTAGATTCACTCATTTTGTTCCATATGTAGTCACTTGTTGAAATCTCTAAAAAGATAAATATTTAGGAATGGTGGGAGTATGATATAGAAACCAAACAGGTGGCATTCACACAAAGCAAATCTAAACTAAGCTGATGACATATAAGATGTATAATGTAAGCAATGCAAGGCACCATATGCATGATATGACCAACATTAGCATGCCAGGTTAGGGCAAACACCTCAGGTGGTAAACAGGCATGGTCGGCTCCTTCTGAATCTCCATCTGAACAGTTATCTTCCTCTGGAATACAATCTGGAAATGCAGGAGGGGGGGGGGGCACTTCGCCCACCATGGAGCGGCGTCTGCATGCCATTATATTCGCACGCAACGATCTTCTCTTTTTATTTACATGTTCAGTACGATTGTGTACAATATCTGATATGCATAATAAAAAAATAGTTAGATTTTGTAAGGCCTAAGGGTTGCATGCAAAAATCAAGACTGATGGTAGCAAACGAGTGGATGGATCCAAAACTAATGATAGCAGGTAGATTATAGCTTCACTTTAAAAAGATAGACAATGGATCATCTATTGTTTGTTGCCCACCCAACATGAACCACATAGAAGACCACAGATGAACCAGATAGTAGACAGATACTATTCGTTGCTGGCTCGATATGAGACCCATGGGCAATTCAAAACTCAAGATTGAACGATAAAGTAGCAGGTAATAATAACCGATGTATAACATAAGCAAACACAAAAGACTGCGACCTCTCTTCCGGAACTGTGTAGTCCTCAGGTTCATCTGCTCAGTCGATGATGGTATTGCAGTTGGCATGGCTGCCGGCAGCGGGGAAGATGATCTAAGGAGGCGAAAGGAAGTCTGCAGGGGGGATCTCTGCTGCAGTGAATGCTTCTATCGATGGTGCACCTCAGGTGGGGTGGATGACAGCACGGCAGGAGCAGGACATAACACACAGAGTTTTCTTTGACGCCTATCTGAAAATGAAGTAAATCTATAAGGGCTCCTTAGAATTTGAGGATTCTATAAATGCAGGGACAGGAAAAACACAGGAATAGGATAGGAATGCACGTGCAAAACAGAGCATTTGGAAACAGAGGATTTCAATCAACCTGGGTGTTTGGCTCACATGAATTGGAAGAACAGAGGAATGGAGAAACAAAGTGATGTGACGAGTGTACAACCTCTTTGGCATAGCCTTGTGTACCTCAACATCATTGGGTTGGACGTGGAGGATGGTGATGATGCTGGTGTGACTGTCGGAGGCGGGGAAGAAGATTCGAGGTCTCTGGAAATGACGCCGAGGGTACTGCTCCGCTGTGATGGACGGTTCCGTCGGTTGAGCAGCTCCGCTAATGTGTACGGCGACGAGGCTGAAGCATGACAAGATAGACAACGTTAATCTAAAGTGGGACCCTAATATCATCTGCAATAGATGATGTAAAATACATCACCAAAAAGTGCTAGATGTAAAACGCATCAGCCGCGCCACGGCCGCTCTGACAGATGCTGTAAGTACTATTCACTATGAACTTAACTGAAGAAAATGAACTTCACAGTCAAAACTGAATTTTACTGTCCAAACTGATTGAACTAGTAACAGAGCACTGCAATAGATGTTTAGGGCATTCGAGCACTAGTAGCAGAGAAGCAGTGATCTAAATCAGCAGACACTCGATCAGGGAACGCACTAGCAGAGAGCAAGTTGTGCAGTAGCACCACGAGCGAGTGATAAAGCAGCAACTCATGTAGCTGCCGGATGTCGTGCAGCAGCAGCAGCGCAAGCAAGAGCAAGAGCAGAGAGCAGTAGCACGAACGAAAGCAGGAGCAGTGCAGCAGCGTGACCGACGACAAGAACAGAGCCGCAACGCGAGCGAGAGCCGGAGCAGCTGCAGCTAGTGCCGTTGTGGAAGTCGCCGCCGAGGAAGCAACGACATGGGGGAGAGACGCCATGGATGATGTGGCCGGCGATGGCGCCGTCGATGGAGACATGCCATGTCTGCTCGGTATCGAGCACCGGTAGCCCCGTGAGATCGAATAAAAGATAAAATGCAGCGGTGAGTGCAGAACCTCCTTGGTGGCGCCGAGTTGGCCTCGGTTTCATCGGAGGAATTGGTGAGGGTGCTGCGGTTCCGATGGGGCAGGTCAAGACGATGCTGTGGGGATTGAGGTGGTGCGATAGACGAGGCGAACATCGGGGCAACTCCTTGGAGGTGGAGGACATGGCGGCTGATCTGGCGGGACGACGAGATCGACAACGGATCCTCATCTGGTGCGGTGGATGAGGGACGGTGAGCTGTTGCGGTGGACGACATAGTCGGGGAAGAGTCTCCGGCTGGGCGGCGGTCGGGAGGCCGACGGAGGAGCGTGGGGTTTCGCGGGTTTTGGCGGCCTCGGTGTAGGAATGGGGGGGCGAAGGGGGAGGGGGAGCCAATCTTAGGGACGCGAAATGTAGGGTAACTTACCAGCGTACCCCCACCGGTTTTGACACCGTGACGTGGAGCTTCATTTCCGGCTGAGGGGTAGAAGGGGGATTTCGCATGTCTGGGCTGCAGGAGCGATTTCGGATGAGGAGGGAGTTCTTGCGCGCGTCCAAATTTCAAGATAACAAGGCGCGGCACGGGTTGAAGAAGCGGGAGTTTCAAAGCAGGTGAGACAAAAGATACTCGAGCTTGAAAATTTCGGGATAACAAGGTGCGGATTCCTTGTTCGGCAGAACAAACTTAACGTGTAAAAAAACAATTCATACAAGACACAAGAGAGTCATGTCCCCTTTTACTATATTGCTATAGATGCCATTGAAAAAACTACAAGAAAAATGTAAAAAAAATTGGGAGAACAAGATTACCCTGCACAATACCAAATCGATTCGCACTTCCCTCAACAACAACAAAAAACAAATCAATTCCCACCAAAGAAAGAGTAATGTCCCTTTTTATATGATTACAGATGCCATGATCTCGAATTTCAATTTTTGAATCCACGTTATGTTGAATTCGAATATATCGTTAGGTGACCTTGTGGTTTAAAATTGATGTAGTCGTACATTTTGATCGTCCATCATACATGAACATTTTACTCCACCATGTGAACATATATATTGTCGTATACCATATGGACTAAATTAGAATCAATTTTTCTTATTTGAATACGATTGTTTTCAAGTTATACAATAATTTAAATATTATCTTGATAACAAAAAACATACATATAGCAGTAATCATATTTCACTATGAACTACATGTACCATACGCTCTCCAATTCAAATATTTGTATCCATTTTATGTTGAATTCAAATCATAGTACATTATTGGTCTAGGTAGCGAGATGTTTGGGATAATCTAAATGCTGTTTTCATACGTATAATTTTTGGCTGAATTGGGACAAGTTTTGGTATAAGCCTCTTGCAAAACCGGAGATTCTCTCAACAAGCCTCGTGGTTCCGAGAGGGAACATGTCACCTTTGTGTGCGAAACGATATACGCTGCCTCCCCCTGATTTTATTTACAGAGGCAACATAGAACTATATGAGTGCCTTGTTAAATTTTGGAATTATTTCGGGTTCATTTGGCCTTTTTATACATTAATTGAGTTTCTGGACTTTTAATGTGCATAATCTAAATATGAATTGCATGCACATGCTCCGGTGCACCAAAGTGGGTTGAAAAATCACATGTGTGTCCTTGGTTTAATTTCTAGGTCCCATGGAAGAAATGAGAATGAAATTCAAACATCCGGGCATCATGACTCGGCCGAGAACATCGAGAAACTTTGATTTTAAATTCATGTAAATCCAAAACTCGCCTGGAAATCATGAAACTTGGCATGGTGTCATGTCATGGCACTAACACGTTGTGGTAAAAAATTGGGCCGATTTGGAAGCTCGTGGTTCTAAGAGGGAACGTGCCACCTTTGAGTGTGAAACGATATACGCTGCCCCCCCTTGAGTCTCTTAACAAAGGCAACATAGAACTACATTAGTGCCCTGTTAAATTTTGGAATTATTCCGGGTCCGTTTGTTGTTTTTATACATTAATTGAGTTTCTGGTCATTTAATGTGCATAAGTCAAATTTGAACTACAAGCACATGCTCTCGTGCACCAAAGTTGGTTGAAAAATCACATTTGTGTCCTCGGGTGAATTTCTAGGTCCCATGCAAGAAATGAGAATAAAATTAAAACATATGGGCATCGTGGCTCGGCCGAGAACATTGAGAAACTTGGTTTTAAAATTCTTGTAAATCCAAAACACGTCTGAAAATCATGAAACTTGGCATGGATGTCATGTCATGGTACTACCATGTTGTGGTAAAACAATTGGCCGAATAGGAACAGATTTTGGTATAAGCTTTTGCAAACTGAAGCTTCTCTCAAGAAGGCTCGTGGTTCTGAGAGGGAACGTGCCACCTTTGAGTGCGAAACGATATACGTTGTCCCCCTTGAGTTTATTTACAAAGGCAACATAGAACTACATGAGTGCCCTGTTAAATTTTGGAATTATTCCGGCTTCATTTGGCCTTATTTACACATTAATTGAGTTTTTGGTCATTTAATGTGCATAATTCAAATTTGAACTACAAGCACATGCTCCCGTGCACCAAAGTTGGTTGAAAAATCACATTTGTGTCCTCGGGTGAATTTGTACTCCCTCCTTCCATCTATATAGGTCCTAATGCGTTTTTCGAGGCTAACTTTGACCAAAGGTTAGAGCAATAATATATGACATGCAACTTACACAAAGCATACCTTCAATTTTATATGTCAAAGGAGCTTCCAATAATATAATTTTCATAGTATACATCTCATGTGCTATTAATCTTGTCAATAATTAAAGGCTGTCTTGAAAAACACATTAGGCCCTATATAGATGGAAGGAGGGAGTAGGTCCCATGCAAAAAATGAGAATAAAATTCAAACATCTGGGCATCGTGGCTCGGTCGAGAACATTGAGAAACTTGGTTTTAAAATCATGAAACTTGGCATGGTGTCATGTCATGGTAACTGTTGTCGCATGTACACACTCAGCTTACTATTGAATCTAGTTCCCCAAGAGCTGAAAAACGAACTACTGTCGCTGCCTACACACTCGTTCACTCGAAGAGACTCCAATGGCGATCCGAGGGGTGAGCCTGCTGGATATGGACTTCAGCAAGGAGTTCCCCTTTGCGTTCGCCATTCAGTCCGATGGCTGCACCAAGTTGAATGTGATGTACACCAAGGATACAGACTCGGTGAAGCTCTGCCTCGCCTCAGTCCTATGGCTGCACCAGGTTCTGGAGCATTTGCCCGTTTCATCGGCAGCGCCGACTGCACCTTCGCACGGTGGAGAGAAGGAAGAACGCGACGATTCGGCCATCTGGTGCAACAAGCTTGTCGACATCCATAAGCAATACAAGATCATCAGCAACAGGCAGGAGAAGGACTCCGTGGTTGACCTCGCTGAGACCATCATCGACCCCTGATACGCCAACATGAAAGAAGATGACCTGAACACGTGGGAGGTACCTCTGAATCTAGCCTACATAACCTATGCGGCCAAGGACGCATACGCATGGTACGACATGTACAGGCAGTTTTTGGACATGAGGGCGTGTCTGCTTCCCGTAACCGATGAGTACACGGACAACCGCAGCGTCATGATCAAGCATGCCAGGAAGGTCTAGATGTTGTACTTTATCTATTTATAAGCACCTTTATCATCTGAGTGTTTCATGCATTAGCCTATGTGTCGTAATTATCTGTTTTGTCTGAAATATTTCTTTTAAGAACCCATTAACCTGATTGCTTTTTTAGTGGCTATTTGCTTATGTATGTAAACTAGTTCACCAGTCCATAAAAAAACTAGTTCACTCGGCTGCCGTGCTTTGAATCTCCTTCCTCCCAACATATTCCCCTCCTCAGGTGGACCCAGCAGGTCTCTGAATTTTCTCCCACTTTCTTTTTTGATGTAAACTGAGTTTTCTCCCAGTACTTTCCCCTAGAATGAACTCAACTGTCCCACGTCCAGCCTAAAAAATAATAATACCCCACGTACTATTAACTCATCAAATTAAAATGATATTTTATTTCGTAAGTTGAAAGTTCTTGCAAAATAATAATAATAATTGTTTATATATAACTTGGGAAGTTAACTCCTAGTGATTGCGTACATAAGCTTGCAAAGATTTTACTGACGTGCAATCATGTGTTTATGTTTTTATATTTCTCCGTCTAGCCCAACATGATATTTTCACCTAGCCCAGCAAGTCCGCGGATTTCAAGAAAAATGTAAATGGGATTTAAACGGGCTGCAAGATGCTACATCATTGTTTCACCCAGCCCACCAAATGGACTAAAAAATCAAATGGACTGGTTGACATGTGGGCCAGTAGGTCGAAGCCTAAGAAGGCGTTGGATTTACATCCAGCGGCCGACATTCTTCTTCAATCTCTCGTCCTCTTCCCCCAGCGCTGCTGGAACCGCCATAGTGGGTGGCTGACTTGTGGGCCTACTAAGTTGACGAGGACGGAGGGCTTTGTCAACTTAGTCAGTATGAACGATTCTAGCTCCAGTGACCGTACGATGTCCATCCAACAACCATAGTGCTTCTTCAACCTCTGGTCTCCTTGCTCCAGCCGCCCAAAGCAGCGCTGGTCATGCCGCGTGCTCCTGCCTCTCGTGGCCGGTTGTGATGCTGCGGAGGCCTCACCGCCCCCTATTACTTCCACCGCTGGCCCAGGGTATCCCTCTACTCACCCACACCCCCTGTTATTCTGCGGCGACGGCAGCCTCACGCCGCAGCCGAACCAGTGAACCCTCGTACTCCTCTCCACGTGGGCATCCACTGCTGCGTCTTCCCCAGCTCCGCGTCGTCCCCTTCCTAGGCCTCGCCGTCATCCACCGCCTTGGTGCTCTCGGCGTGGTGTGGTCAATGTGGTCAACGACCGACTTCCATCGGAAGAGTACTGTACGTGGAGAGGCTGACAGCTGGGTCCACGGCCACAGCCCAGTTTTTTTGTAATTTGCCAAGTAAGTCGCTTTGTCAGGCGTGTCGTGCTGCAAATCTTTCAAGACGAGGATAGCTTCATTCGGCTGGCCAAGAAAATGGCCTATCAGTTATGAGAAATGGGCTATACATTTTTAAAACACAACAAACCGGCAATTAGTTTCAAATATCTTTTTTCATCTCGAGATTTTAAATTACATTAATTTTTATGCGTCGAGAATTTGTTGGATTTTATATTGATATACATTTATTTTTAAAATCAGTTTGAACATGAGTCGAAATTTCAGGATTAAAAATAGTTCGGACCGCACCGAAATATGCAAAATTTCGTATAATTTTTTAACCGTGGCCACAATATGGGCTGTAATCCTAACAAAAAGAATATGGGCTCCAAAAAAACCTTAAGAATTAGCAAATGGGCTGTAAATTATTAGAAATAATGGCAGATGGGTTGTATGTTGTTTTCCACAGATTTGAGGCTTTCCTAAAAAAAGGTTGATGCACAAGCAGTGTCTGTTGGATATCCATCAAACAGCCATCGTGCTTCTTCAATCTCTGCTCTTCCTGCTCCAGCTGCTCAAAAAAGCACCGGCGGACTGCCTGCTCCCTCCTCCCCGCGGTCGGCTATGCTGCCGCGCAGGCCTCACCACCCCATCATACTCCCATCGCTGGCCTAGCCATCCCTCTACTCACCCACACCTGCTGTTATTCTCCGGCGATGGCAGGCGAACCAGTAAATCCTCGTATAGTCGTACTCCCCGCCGCGTGGGAAACAACCGCTGAGTCTTCCCTGCCTCTGTGTCGTTCCGTTCCTAGGCCTCTCCGTCGTCCACCGTTCTGGTGCTCTCGGCGCGGCCTGGTCCACGTGCTTAACGATCGACATGCATCTGAAGTGGATTGTACGTGGAGAGGCCGACAACTGGGTCCACAGCCACACGCAAGGAACTGCCTCCTTATTACGCGCAAAATAATGATTCCTCCACCTGACATCAGGGACCCACCGGAAGGGCCTCTGTATTTCGCGAAAAAACGTTACCGCCGCTGACAGCTCGGACCCACCAGCTATATCTTCGCACGCAAGGAAGTGCCTCCTTATTACGCACAAAAAATGATTACTCCCCCTGTTAGCTGGGACCCAGTATAGTGGCAGGTTGACTTGTGGGCCTACTAAGTTGACGGGGACGGAGGGCTTTGTCAACTTAGTTAGTATGCACGATTCTAGCTCCAGTGACCATACGATCTCCATCCAATGACCGTAGTGCTTCTTCAACCTCTAGTCTTCTTGCTCCAGCCGCCCAAACCAGTGCCGGTTGTGCCTCGTGCTCCTGCCTTCCGTGACCGGCTGCGATGCGGCGGAGGCCTCATTGCCCCCTACTACTCCGACCACTAGCCAGGCCATCCCTCTACTCACCCACACCCCCTATTATTTTGCGGCGACGGCAGCCTCACACCGCAGCGAACTAGTGAACCCTCGTACTCCTCTACGCGTGGGCATCCACTGTCGCGTCTTCCCAGCTCCGTGTCGTCTCCTTCCTAGGCCTCGCCATCGTCCACCGCCCTGGTGCTCTTGGCGCGGCGTGGTCAACGTGGTTAAGGAACGGCTTCCATCGGACGTGGACTGTACATGGAGAGGCTGACAGCTGGGTCCACGGCCGCAGCAAGGAAGTGCCTCCTTATTACGTGCAAAATAATTATTCCTCCACCTGATAGCGGGGACCCACCAGACAGGCCACCATATTTCACGAAAAAAACGTTTGCCCCTGACTGCTGGGACCCACCAGCTACATCTTCACACGCAAGGAAGTGCCTGACAGTCCGGACCCACCTGGTCGAAGCGTACGTAGCGTTGTCATTCTGGTCGCAAACGTGTACGTACATATATACTGGTGGATGTAGAGGCGCGCACGTGTCGTAGTAGAGGCGTGTACGTGTCGTAGTAGAGGCGCGCACGTAGCATGTACACGTACGTAGAGCGGCCAGGGTGCAAGAAAGAAAATACGCCCACGTATGTGTACATACGGGCGGGGTCTCGAACGCCTACTCGCGCATACGTACGGCTAGGGCCCGTGTACATGGCTGGGCCGGAACGGAGAAACAACGTCGTCGTCGTGTTCATGGGGAGGTAACGGAATGCGCCGTGTTCATCGGGAGGCAACGGAACGCGTGGGAGCCAACCGGCTGGGTCAGAACGGAATGCATGGTCATGTTCATCGGGAGGGCTTGGACGGAACATGCGATGGAAACGAGGCCTGGCGTATCGGAAAACGGAGGAAACAGACCTCCTACGTTCGGAATGGGGTCTTGTTGATCGGGAGGGGTGTGGCATACTGCAAAACGGAGGAAATGGGGGTCCTGTTGATCGAGAGGGGTGTGGCGTACCGCAAAATGGACGAAACGGACCTCCTATGGTCGAAACAGGGATCCTGTTGATCGAGAGGGGTGTGGCGTACCGCAAAACGGACGAAACGGACCTCCTACGGTCGAAACGGGGTCCTGTTCATCGGGAGGGGTGTGGCGTACCGCAAAACAGGACTCCACGGGATACTGTTCATCTCCAGCGTCGACCTCCTCCAGCCTCCATGGGCTACCGTCGACCTCCTCCAGCCTCCACGGGCTCCTGTTCATCCAGCCTCCACCGCGCGCTACTCCACCGGCTACTGTTCAACCACCCCTCCACGGGCACCCCTCCACCGTCTACTGTTCATCCAGCCCTCCACACCACGGGGTCCTGTTCAACCACCCCTCCACGGGCACCCCTCCACCGTCTACTGTTCATCCAGCCCTCCACCACACCACGGGGTCCTGTTCATCCAGAGGCAACGCCACCGCTCACTGTTCATCCAAACCCCCCCGCAACGCTCACTATTCATCCCAGAGGTAGCATCGATCGACTTCAGTTAGCAGCAGTAGTGAAGGAATCGCTCGATTGGGTTCAGTTTACAGCCATCGATCGATCGGTCGGGTTCAGTAACGCGTAGCCTGCAGTGCAATCGCTCGGGTTTAGTTAGAGCCCAACGCCTCGCTCGGGTTCAGTTAGAGCCAACGCCTCGCACACACACGCGCGTACGTGTATGAGAGAAATGCGCATCGCTCGGCCCCCGACCTCCCACCGTAACCGGGAACTCCCCGAAATTTTCCTCCCCATCGCTTCTACCACGGTTTTTTCCGTCATGGACGGCCCAGAGAATGTCATGCAGCTGCGTCTCCGGCCCGCCCAGGACGAAAAGCCCATTTTCTTTCATGATTTTTTGTCATAGAAGTAGGAGCCCACCACATCTATGATGATACCGGGTTTTGTCTCAATTATCGTCATAGAAGTGTCATATGTATGACAGAAAATAAAATTCGTTCGGCCCAAAATGTCACAGATGTGTCTTTTTTTGTAGTGGGGGCTCCAAATCCGTGATGAACTCGGTGGATCTCATGGGAAAGAAAAAATTTCAGGGCAAAATTCAAGGGACTTCGTGGATGAAATTGGGGAAAAAGTTAGGAGAAGCTAGATCTACCTAGAACACATCAAATCCATAGATCAAATTCAACAAAACATCATCAAACCAACAAATCACAAAAAAATTTGGGGCTATTTTTGGTGGGGATTTCCGAATTTAGGAAGAAATCAAACAAAATTAGGCTAGAAAACAGGGGTAGGGGCTCCAAATTCGTGATCAACCTGGCTCTAATACCAAGATGATGTAGGGTGGAACCCTAAGGGCTGATCTTTCACGATTTGTAGGGGGATTCCCAAAGAACACGACAAACACACGAAGAACACAAGGGAAAAACAAGAGGAAACAATCAAATTGACTTGATTCAATCACACATATGCTAGATCCATGAATAGAAGAGATCACAAGATCCAAAGACAACAAAGGAAAGATACAAGTAGCTAGTTATCCTCCAAGAGGTCTTGAATCCACTAGGGGATCTTCTCCGTGGAGAGGTCTTGAGTCCACTTGGGGGGTCTTCTCCTAGATGGAGGGCTTGGCCTCCAATGGAGTAGGTATCAAGTGGATGAACAAAACTCTATCTCTCATATGAGCTAAATCAATGCTAACCCTAAAACATTGGGGGAGAAGAGTATATAAAGTCTAGGGGGGTGAAGAGATACATGGGCTTTGACCCTTTACACTGTGCGCAGAGAGGGGAAGCCGGATGTCCGAGCGTCGGGCCGGATGTCCGGGCAGGCAGGGTCCAGTTTCGGTGCTCTCTAGATAGGCGCATTCCGGATTTCTGGGCTGGAGTTTGGATGTGCGGTGGCTCACGTCGGGACGGATGTTCGGGGCCTGAGCCGGATGTCCAGGCTTGCGGCTGGGGGGGGCTTCGTTGAAGTTCTATGAAGGATGTCGGATTTCTGGGCTGGGGCCTGATGTCCGGGCTCACGTCAGGCCGGATGTCCGGGCCCTGCTAGCTCGACGACTGGGCGGCTGCTGGTGACACTTCCAGGGGCCGGATGTCCGGGGCCCTGGGAGTTGTTCTCGGTCCCTTCCGTTGGTTCTCTTCATCCATGAACTTGGGGACTTGTTCGCCTTCATATGCATCTCCGAGAGGGTCCTCTTGATACCTGATCATGCGCAACATTTCGGACTTAGGTAGTAGCCATGTATCGAGTGGGTCATATGGAATATCACTAAGGATAGATGTCACCTCGGTCTCGAGAGCTCTAGCTCGTGCTTGTGTCATCGGTCCTCTTGGCACTTGGTGAGACGATGGTAGGTCCATGAAGATGACCATTGGATGCTCCACATCACCCACATTCTCCCATAGTGGGGCCTCAGCTTTAACCGTATCACAGGCTAGCAATACTAAGTTTGACACCCTTGAAAATGGCCGCGTTGCGATGCTCCTAAATTCACTAGACCATGAGCATGATCACCGTGGAGGCGCCCTGTCCTTACGACCACTGGGATGGTGGTGATGGTTGTTTCCACCAATCTGCAAAAGACTGGCCTATTGGCACTAATCTCGTGTATTCTTTCAATGTCTACTGTGAGTTTACCTTATGCTGCCAATACTCTGAAAGATGTGGCATTTGAATAATTTGGTCATGAGAAAATTTGCAGTCCCACGGGGTTTAAGAAACCATCAAGCAGCCATAATACCCGCTTCATGTGAAATCTTCATTCTTTAACTGTTGAAAGTGGCACAGATTAGCTTCATAAGAAATAGTTAGCTATTTAAATAGACATACACTAATGTTCAAAAAATAGACATTCGCTACAAGTTCTAGAATCTATAGGGCGTGCTTGGTTGGTCGCTTCCTACCCAATACCAGCGTATAATACAAAGTATGTTTCTTTTCCAATCTCAGCGATTACATAGTTTTGTTTTTCCACCAAAGGTTTACGCATGTCTGGCCCAGACTACAACTGTAAAGTTTACAGACCAATCGAGGCCACACACACACAAAAATGAACATATCAACAATGGCCGGCCTCCCTCGCCCCCATCCTGCACGCCAATAGCATCCACGTTGTTGAGCACCGCCGCGGCCAGTACTGTCTCCCAGATGGAAGTGGTGAGGAGCTTGAGCTCGTCCTGGATGCGTGCTAGCACAGGGAACGTGGTTATGGAGAGCGCCATCCCCGTGGCCGCGACGGCGGACGTGCGACGCCTGCTTTGCCTGACAGAGCGAAGGTCAAGCTGGAGGCTGACAGGGAATAGGAAGAAAAAGAGGCCGAGGCTGGCGAAGGATCCAAGGACCAGCGTCGTGTTGTCCTCTTGTGGCTGCCAACATAGTGCACAAGAGAGTTTCTCCAGATCTACCATTTCTTTTCTTCCCCGCTTCCTTGCTCACCTTCCTCCTTCCCAAGGCGAGCATCCATGGTAGATTGATTCGATTTTCATACGATCTTTAGATTTCCTCCCCTTCAATTCATTTGCCTCCACACAACCACTCTAATTAATATGCTCAATCTGGTGAGTGAAATACAGTTGGTGGTGTTATGGCCCAGGGGTGCCTCAACATATAGGAAGCCGCCCCGGCCCCCCTAGGCCGGTTATGCCTTGGGCCGACGTATCGGCTCATGGGCCTTACGAAGATATGACTCGGAAGCCTTGGAGTACACGACAAGGACTCTAGAACCGACTAGGATCATGTAACCCTAGACCTCGGTACCCATATAAGTTGGGGCTAGGCTAGTCGATAGGACAGGAACCCAATAGTTGATACTCAATCTCTCGATCACCTTTGTAACCCCTATACACAATCAATACAATCGAGCAGGAGATAGGGTTTTACCTCCGTGAGGGCCTAGACCTGGGTAGTCTCTCCCTTATTGCCCATCCAATCTACTCGTTTGGCCAGAGTACCCTATCAAGGGATCTACCAGATATAACTCCGACAACTATCATAGCCAAGCACATGATATTACATCGAAAATGATATGGGTGTGTTCTACATGTGCCCACTAATATACATTGGTAATCATTTGCAGTTGTAAAGTTGTACATGGCTTCCAAACGCGGTCTTAGCAGTTTACATATGCATATATTATCTTCACCAAACTTGGACTTTTTTGGATTTTTCTTTTGGAAATATCCTACCAGAAGGAAAAACGGTAATTTCTGGTTTCTGTCTACTTTGGTCATAGTCCGGATCTAGAATCTGGAACTCTACCATCTTCTTTCTTGGGCATTGCTTCTTTGGCGCAAAGTACTGGGCATGTTTGCTTGCGTGCAGCACTGCAACAAGGCCCTAGGAAGCAATTTCGGCATATTTGTGTGGCATCCCGGCTCAGAGAAACCGGAATGCCCTGTATTCCAGCCCAGAGATCAAGGAAAAGTCTTTTGGAATACGGCACTGCTTAGCATAGAACAAACTAGCTTTCTATTATTACATGAATATGAATACAAGGCCTCCGATATTACAATGAATAACATCGGCACAACGACACTACGCCATCCTCATTTGCTCTATGCAAGCAGCAGAACAACACGATGCTGCGGAAGAACTCTAGCAGCGGAACAACGAGGACGGTGGTGAACTCCACTCCACAGGGACTCTGGCTGGAACACTTATCCTAGCTCTCAAACAAAGAATCCACGGCAAACAAGCATTCAAATCCGGCATGACCTGCAAACTGGCATGACACGCCAGGTCAGTACATTGAATGTACTTGCAAGCTCACAATAACCAGAAGCATTCAAGACAAACAACAACATGGCAATTATAGGTTAAGCAGGAATTATCATGAGATCATCAGGACAACATGGCTTGAACAACATGAACATGACGCAGCTAGAACAATATGAGCATGGCATGAACATATAAATCTGACAATACTGGCATGCAACATGACGACACTGTTGGGGAATGTAGCAGAATTTTAAAATTTTCTACGCATCACCAAGATCAATCTATGGAGTCATCTAGCAACGAGGGAGAGGGGAGTTGTCGGTGTCAAAACCGGCGGATCTCGGGTAGGGGGTCCCGAACTGTGCGTCTAGGATCGATGGTAACAGGAGGCATGGGACACGATGTTTACCCAGGTTCGGGCCCTCTTGATGGAGGTAAAACCCTACGTCCTGCTTGATTAATATTGATGATATGGGTAGTACAAGAGTAGATCTACCACGAGATCAGAGAGGCTAAACCCTAGAAGCTAGCCTATGGTATGATTGTATGTATATATGATCTATCGACTAGCCTGGCCCTGGTTTATATAATGCACCAGAGGCCTAGGTTAACAAGAGTCCTAGCCGAATACGCTGGTGGGGAGAAGTCCTTGTCTTGATCGCCAAGTCTTGTGGAATCTTCCTTGTATGTGGCAGCTGTCCGAACTGGCCCATGAGTATACGGCCACGGGGGTCCTCGGCCCAATCTATCAGATCGGGAGATGACGTGTTGAGTACCCCCTAGTCCAGGACACCGTCAGTAGCCCCCTGAACCGGTCTTCAAGTTAGGGACGCTCCTTGATTCTTCCAAACTGTTCTTCATCTTCGGTCGTCGGTCTTGAAAATTGGTTCAACAAATCTTCTTTATCTTTGATCTTGAGGATCGCCGAAATGCATTCGACGGGTTTACACGTCGGGTATCCGAGGAGCCCCTTTAAGTTTCCGGCCTTTATAAATGCCTTATTATTTTTATGCCACACCTCGGGTTTGAAGTTGTTCCCGGGCGGCAGCGTCCTCCTGCGTCCGAGCTCCAACGCCGGACTGTATTCGAGGTATCTTTTGCAACCGAGCACCAATGCCGGACCGCTTCCCAGCTCTAATGCCGGAATGTATCCGAGCTCCAACGCCGGACTATGTATCCGATCTCCAACGCCGGACTGTATATCCGAGCTCCAACGCCGGACTATATCCAAGGTGTCGTAAATCACCTTGGTTCAAAGAAGTTTGAAGGAGTTTAGCCGAGCTTAATGCCGGAAATGCCCTCTATGAAGCGAGCCACTAGCGCCCGAGCTTTATGTTGGGCTGCTTCCGAGGTGGTGCACCACCCCGAATGTGGGCCGATTTTTGTGAATATTTTTTATTGGTGCAATTTATTCTCTCCCGAGATATATAGCCAGTAGCCCTCAAGGTGTGTATCGGTCTAAAACTTGAGATGCACATGAAGGATGACGTAAGACCGCTGATCCCAGTAGCCGCTGAGACTCAGGTTGATTTGCAAAATCGGCCTGAGGATCAAGTCCAAGCTCGGCAGAATACTTCGGGACACTAAAAGCGGTGTGCTCAGTCATCGAGACTCAGGTTGGGTGCGGCCGACCAACCTGAGGATCAAAATCTCCTCGGAAACTATATTGCACATAAAATTTTCTGCATTGGTCAAGCAATGCAGTAGCCCCCGAGACACTGGTCGGGTGGCAACACCAGATCAGGGGATCGATGTGCCCCTTTAATATTTGTAAATAATAAGCCCGAAGCCCAGTAGCCCCCGAGCCTTAATGCGGGCACGGGTGGCCGAATTAAGGATCAATATCCGTAGTAAAATCACAAATTATGTGTAATGACTCTATGTACCCAAGTACTTTACGTCATTTAATGCTCGGATCCGCATTGTACAAAACTTTATTGACCGACCATCGACTTCCACCTCCTCGGCCAGTAACCGAGGAGTGTTTGTCTTACTTTATAAAGCCTTTATGAGGGCAAAGATTTACGACAAACAAGGCAATCTGGCCATACGGTTTTATAAACAAAGGTACGCGGAGAGATATGTTATATTACTGTTTAACATAAGAAATGTCTTCCAAAGAAAATAGTCCCGCTATCGGTCCCTTTCTTTGGGTTATCATGCTAAGCATGATCATGAAACCTCAGCTCTAACGTTAGAGCAAAATATTGAGGATTTTAGTTTGGGAGGCCAGTTACTAGCCCCCGGTAGTGTTCGGCGACAGTCGAGGTGAAGCCATAAACACTTCGGCCATTGTTATGAATGGCCCGTCATTTAACACCATCATCGGATCGCTGACCATTTTACGCTTATTGTGACAGTCAGTTTTCGGCTTTCTCCACTGAGGTGCTTAACCATGTGAGCTGGAAGCACAATCATAGTGGTTCTCCCTTTGCACACCTAGCCGAACAAAGCGGAACGTAGGAGGCAAGCGCAGGAGCCGGGCAACCCAACTATTGACCGAAGACACAATTCGAAACCGATGCATATATAGCAATATCTGAGAATGTTTTTGCTGAATCCCTAAAGGTGTCCGGCATTGCACTGCGAGACTAATGCTGGAAAAGCACAAATAGTTTAAAAGTGCCAAAAAGCTTGGAAAACCAAGAAATGTTAGTAAAAACATGACGTCCAAACAAGAGCAAGTGTTCGGTGCCAATCCGAAAATTGGTCTTAGAAAAAGGAAGTGCTTCTGTCGTGCTTTAACATGATACATCCTATCTCAAGACTTCGAGCGGGTCAGCCTACGGCTTCAACCTCCTATCCCCAGGGCGGAGTACTTCTCATTAGGCTAGTTTAGCAAACTAAACTCTAGCGGCTTGGATAGAGAAATTAGGCTCCCCGGCTAGTGACCGCACACTCACGTCGAAAAAAGGAGTGATAAATAATAATAATAAAACTTTGCAACGACTAAGAAGAAGACCACTTATTATAAAACGGCTCAAATAAATTTAAGAGCCCCCAAGTGACTTGGGTAAAAGAATGATTGCATGTACCGAAGTACTTATATCATATCTATGTTCAACCGAACTTTAAACGCGTCTTAACCGACCGTCGGCTTCTCCCTCTTCGATCAAGGACCGAAAAGTGTTATGTATTCCATTTGTCGAGAATATCGATGGTGTTTCCAATAACCAGGCAATCAGGTCATAAGGCTGTAACAGACAAAGCGCGCTCAAGGAACTTATGCTATATTACTGCGAAGTGTAAGAAGCATCTTCGAAGAAAATAGTAACCCCACCGATACCTTTCTTCGGTGCTCATTGTTATTATGAGACTTGTGCAATAGAGTTTTTGTACTCATGAGTTCCGTTGTGTGCCGACCATCATTGAAAACTATAAGAGTGCTAGCTTTCGGCTTCACCCAGTCTGAGGTCCGGCTCGGGTGACCCGATTATGACAATCGCAGAGGTGCTCCCTTTACTCCCTAGCCGAACAATCGGGAACATAGGGGTAAACACAGGAGCGAGGCAACCCAGCTTGCAAATCGCTTAAGTCAATATGGTGCATATTGTGGCGTAATACACGAACAAGGAACGAAGCCGTACAAGTATAATCATATGCAACAGGAAAAGCTTCATAAAGGAAGCCCCCAAGTAAACGGGGTATTTGAATTTATGCGTCACAAACAAAGTTTGGACAATGAAATTTTTTACAAGCAACTTTTTTCCAAAAAAGTATAATGCTTGGTCGAACCGAGCACAAGTTAGAAATTAAATCTTTGAGTATGAAAGCGACTTAGCTGGTTAATGTGTTCGGTATTGATGACGCGGTCTGAGCTTGATGTGGGGCAAGGTTCCATCCCCCGAGCCGGTCCCGAGGTGGCGGAGCGGAGAGCTCGACACGCCGAAGTGGTGACATAGCACGGTCAATGCACACCGGCAGAGTGACGCCGAAGTCCCCGGATCATTTTCATGTGCACAAAAAATAGTGCAAACAGGAGATAATAGTAATAATGATAATTAAAAAAAATCATTGCATAATAAATAATTTATGCAAAGTGAGTAATAAAAGAAATATGGCCTGGCGCCGAAGTCAATGTCGATGCATGGCATCGGCGTGATGCGGTAAAGGCGTGGCAAAGCCTGAATTCGCAGGTCGGTCCGAGCTTCGGATGCGGTGTACGCCGGACTACGTACGGAAACTGACCGAACCACCATGCGACTGTTGTTAATGCGGCCACCATTTGATAGACCTGGTTTATTTGTTGTAGCAATCCGAAGGAAGGTGATTCCCAAAATTGGGACTCGCTCCGCACATCCATTGCCTGATGGGCGATAAAACAACGGCATGGCAATGCTGGTAAAGGTTGGCTCGCCGAGGCAAAGCCCTCGGCCTAGCTAACGTGACGGAGCTGGTCGGCTAGTGACGCCAAAGTGTCCGGAGTAGCTTGATGAAGAGATGGCGAAGCCCCCGGTCCAGCCGAGATGTCGAAGCCTCGATGTCAGCCGATGAGTCGAAGTAGGTCGACGTGATGGACACCGGCTTGAAGAAGCAATAGTGCGGCTCTGTCGATGCAGGTCGTGACGTGGTCGATGTCGGCTTGATGAAGCGACCGTGCGGCGATTCCGATATGCCCGCTCCGTGTATTCCGTGGGGCGGCGATGTTGGTGATGGTTTATCCTTCGCGATGCCGGACTCTTGTTCGGCTTGCCGAGATGATGATCCGAAGAAGTTGAGCTCGGCTCAACAAAGTGACGCCGTGTCTAGCGCAGGTCCGCAGCCGTGGAGTAATATTGCTGGACTGGTTTGACACCAGCATGATGTTGAAGATCATGTTCAGAAGATCTTAAAGTTAGTGAGATGTGTTCGGGAACAAAACACAATACCCCATACAAAACTTCCTTCAAAAGGGATGTCCGAAATCCCGTTGATAAAAAAGATGAACTTGGGTCGGATTCGTTTTCGCGCAGAAAACAGATCCGAAAAGTGATGCACTAATCGGAAGGTTCCCGGAGTTTGGACGGTCGGATCGAGCTGAAATTTTGAGAGGTGGTAGATATAGGAATTCCACAGCCGATCAACGGCTGGATCTTCCAAAGGACGTCTGAGCTAGAAGCTGGACACCACACCCTAAAATCATCCAAATTCCCGTCCAGATTTGACAGGGCTCCGGTATATCGTGGATTGCTAGAGATTCTTCCATTGGAACTCGACGAAATTTTGCAGAGTTGTTGTAGACTCAATTCCGCACAATTCCACCAAAGCGATCGTCAAAGCGATACTCGAGGAGGTGGTGGCGGCAGATACGAGTTCGTTGTCCAGAAAAACAGCACGGTCGCTTGAGGGCAATGTTGATGTTGAGCCCCCGAGCTCCATGGATGATTCCTTCATGATCTTGATAGAGATCGGAGTTGATGTTTGATGAAGGCCCTCGTCCAAACATGGTGATCCGAACATGGGGCATAGTTCTTGGTCGAACCAAGGTGACCAGTCGAGCTGGTGACGAAGATGCCAAAGTCGTAGTTGATCTGCAGGCGAGCCATCGATCCTTTTGTCGATCACACAGCGGAACTCTCAATGAAAGCACCAATGTCGGTGTCAAAACCAGCGGATCTCGGGTAGGGGGTCCCGAACTGTGCGTCTAGGATTGATGGTAACAGGAGGCATGGGACACGATGTTTACCCAGGTTCGGGCCCTCTTGATGGAGGTAAAACCCTATGTCCTACTTGATTAATATTGATGATATGGGTAGTACAAGAGTAGATCTACCACGAGATCAGAGAGGCTAAACACTAGAAGCTAGCCTATGGTATGATTGTATGTATATATGATCTATCGACTAGCCTGACCCTGGTTTATATAATGCACCAGAGGCCTAGGTTAACAAGAGTCCTAGCTGAATATGCCGGTGGGGAGAAGTCCTTGTCTTGATCGCCAAGTCTTGTGGAATCTTCCTTGTATGTGGCAGCTGTTCGAACTGGCCCATGAGTATATGGCCACGGGGGTCCTCGGCCCAATCTATCAGATCGGGAGATGACGTGTTGAGTACCCCCTAGTCTAGGACACCGTCAGGAGTGCATCTACATACCCTTGTAGATCGCACGTGGAAGCGTTCAAGAGAACGGGGTTGATGGAGTCGTACTCGTCGTGATCCAAATCACCGATGACCTAACACCGAATGGACGACACTGTAACACCCTCGATGCGACTATATCTCCCACGTGTCGAGGCACGACTTAGAGGCATAATCGCATTGAAGGCATATGTCGCAAGTTAGGCAATCTTCACAACATCCCATGTAATATAGATAATAAAAGGGGAGATAACATGGTTGGCTTACACTCGCCACGTCAATCAAGTACATAAATAACATTACATCATCCAAACACTCATGGCCCAACTATGGCGCCAAAATAAAAGATAACCCAACAAGCGACACGGTCCCGGTCACCCCAAAATGGGCGCCACTACTGATCATCAGGAAAAGAAACATAGTATCGTTGAGAGTCTTCGTCGAACTCCCACTTGAGCTCAAGCGCGTCACCTAGAGAGAAATCACTAGGCCCTGCATCTGGTGTACTAGTAATCTGTGAGCCACATGGACTCAGCAATCTCGCACCCTCACGATCAAGACTATTTAAGCTTATAGGTAAGGTAGGGTAAATATATGTGGAGCTGCAGCAAGCGACTAGCAAAATATGGTGGCTATCCTGTTCGCAAAAGAGAAAAGGCCATCACGGTAACACACTTAGTTGATTCATTTTAAATAAGTTAAGATTCAAGTTATCTACAACCGGAGATTAACAAATTCCCATCTGCCCATAACCGCAGGCACGGCTTTTGAAAGTTCAAATCCCTGCAGGGGAGTCCCAACTTAGCCCATGACAAGCTCTCACGGTCAACGCAGGAATAGACCTCCTCCCAAGACGTTCCGATCAGACTCGATATCTCGGTTCTTCAAGACACTTCGACAGGTTAAAACAAGACCAGCAACACCACCCGAATGTGCCGACAAATCCCGATAGGAGCTGCACATATCTCTTTCTCAGGGCACACTCAGATTGTCTTAGGTACGGGTAGGCCAGCCCAGAGTGGCCCCTGGTGGCCACCGGCAGCTGACAG
>NC_041382.1:369998227-370000496 GCF_002162155.2 Triticum dicoccoides | reverse complement strand
GGGGGGGTTAAAATAAGATGACCCTCGGGCTCCGGAAACCCAAGGGAAAAAGAGGCTAGGTGGCAAATGGTAAAACCAAGGTTGGGCATTGCTGGAAAAGCTTTAATCAAGGCGAACTATCAAGGGGTTCCCATTATAACCCAACCGCGTAAGGAACGCAAAATCCGGGAACATAACACCGATATGACGGAAACTAGGGTGGCAAGAGTGGAACAAAACACTAGGCGAGAGGCCGAGCCTTCCACCCTTTACCAAGTATATAGATGCATTAAGAAAACATAGCAATATAATGATATCCCAACAAGTAAATAAATGTTCCAACAAGGAACGGTCTCCAATCTTCACCTGCAACTAGCAACGGTATAAGAGGGGCTGAGCAAAGCGGTAACATAGCCAATCAACGGTTTTCTAGGACATGGTGTGTTAGAGGTTTGACATGGCAATTTGGGAGGCTTGAAATCAAGTGGTAGGCATCATAGCATTGGCATAGCAAAAGAGCGAGCAATCTAGCATAGCAAAGATAGTAGTGATTTCGAGGGTATGATCATCTTGCCTGCATAGTTGTCAGAGTTGACTGGATCCTCGAAAGCAAACTCTTCTCCCGGATCTACCCAAACAAGACAAACAAGCAACAAGGACACAATCAACCACGTGCAACTCAAACAACATGATGCAAAGATGGTATGCTATGCGGGATGCATATGCAAGATTTGACAAGGGATGCATGAATCTGGCCTCAACTTGGGAATCCAAGTGTGCCACTGGAAATATGAGATGAAACCGCTTGAAAACGATATAAAGAACACCGGAATCGGAGTTACGGTTTGGAAATGACAAGCGATTCAAATATGACACCGGTCTGCGATTTACAGCAAGTAGCCATCTAAATGCAACAAGATGAACATGCTACAGCACCCAAACATGACAACAAAATACATGGCAGGGATGCATTCATGATGCTTAACAAAAGTCTAGCACTGAGCTACGGCCAATTCATCCATTAACAGGTTCAAACAAGCATGGCAAAAATGCATATGGCAAGCAGATTTCAGACTTAGTGAAATTAACACTTGTCTGGAATTTCAGATCAGATAGCACTCTTTGGAGCAACAAAACTACATGCTACAGGACCTGAACATGGCAAAGTAAAGCATGGCATGGAGCTACTCAAAGAGCTTAACGAAAGTCCCTTAGTGACCTTGAGCCAAAAGGGATCAGAAAATACAATTGCAAGCATGTGAACATGGCAAAAACATAATCAGTTTTCAGACTTAGTGAAAACTGGCATAGGCTGAAACATATCTCAAGTAGGCATGTTTACAAGCTCGATGCACTCACTACGGAGCAATTCATGACAAGCTAAGCATACATCCATCAAGAATACACAAAATTCAAGCTAGACATGGCAAGAACAATAGCATAGCACGCACGGATCAACTACAACATCAACGGCAAAATTGCAAACAAGTAGACAATCTGCCCAGATTCACAAAGTAGCAAAAGTAGAGCTCGATTGACTCAAGCTAGGGTGCTCCATAATTGCAAACAAAGACATGGATGGATAGAGCACTACAAGATTAATAAAACATCCTTACTAATCATCCTCAAAAGAGGCACGGATCACTAGGAAACAACATGAACATATGGCCATATGAGATAAACAGCTCAAAGTCTTTGTGGAATTGCTAAGTTCCTGAAAACAGAATTACCAAGTGCACCACTTTGCAAGCTTGTGCTAGTCACCTCACACATCACAAAAATACATGGGTTGCACCTCTGGAAAGATGACAAAACCCTTAACACAACATATGTAGAACTCATGGGCATATCATGCACACAATAATCATGGCAAAAATGACAAATATCTAAATGGAGCCGCAGATCTGACAATTATCTCAAGTAGCCCTCTTCTAACAGCATTTCGGGCATCAAGATGAACTCAAATGAAAATGATGCAATGGAATGAAATGATGTACTCTCTGAGGCAAACATTTTGATATGCTATATGTCCAAAACGGAGCTACGGATGCAAAGTTACGAGGCCATGAACAGGAGTATAGGGTTTGACCCGGGCACGCAAAACGAGGCGGCGGCGCTGCTTGCCGGAGTTCGAAGACGGCTGCCGGCAAGGTCGAGGTCGCCGGATCCGGTCGCTCCTCGACCGGATCTGGCCGGAGGAGGGAGGGGACGGCGAGGCGGCGGCAGAGGGCGGCGGCGGTGGGGCGGCGGAGCCGCGGCGGCCGGCGACGAGCTCGGGCAGCGTGCGGAT
>NC_041382.1:369988426-369997969 GCF_002162155.2 Triticum dicoccoides | reverse complement strand
GGCGAAGCGGCGGCGGAGACTCGGGCCGGGAGGGCCGCGGTCGGGCCCCGCGGGCCGGCGCGGTGGGAGGCGGCGGCGTGCCACGTGGGGATCGCTGAGAGGGCGCTGGTGGCGGCGGACGTTGTCCGGTGCCGACGAACACGTCCGGCGCGCGGAGAGGAGCGGGGAGCTAGGGTTAGGGTCGACTTGATCCGAAATTTTTGGGGAGGAGGCTATATTTATAGGTAGAGGGAGCTAGGAGAGTCCAAATGAGGTACGGTTTTCGGCCACGCGATCGTGATCGAACGCTCTAGATGATGGAGAGGGTTTAGGTGGGTTTTGGGCCAAATTGGAGGGGTGTTGGGCTGCAACACACACGAGGCCTTTTCGGTCCCTCGGTTAACCGTTGGAGTATCAAACGAAGTCCAAATGATACGAAACTTGACAGGCGGTCTACCGGTAGTAAACCAAGGCCGCTTGGCAAGTCTCGGTCCAATCCGGAAATGTTTAATCCCCACACACGAAAGAAAGGTAGAAATGACCACCGGAGGAGAACGAAGCGCCGGAATGCAAAACGGACAACGGGGAAAATACTCGAATGCATGAGACGAACACGTATGCAAATGCAATGCACATGATGACATGATATGAGATGCATGACAACGACAACAACACATGGAGACAAAAACCCGAATCTGAGAAAATAAAATAACTTAACGCCGGAAACGGCAAGAGTTGGAGTACAAATTGGGAAAGTTACATCCGGGGTGTTACAACACTCCACCACTACGAAAGGATCTCGTCCCGAGATCTAGGACTGAAAGAACGCCGGATACTTAGAACGGAGGTGATCCTCGCGTTCCCAGGTAGCTTCACGGTCGGAATGGTGTGACCACTTGACTTTGAGAAATTTAATTGACTTGTTGCGAGTCTTGCGTTCAGTCTCTTCAAGAATAGCAACTGGGTGCTCACGATAAGAGAGATCTTCTTGGAACTCAATGTCCTCGAAGTTGACGGTGCGGTCGGGAGTCTTGAAGCACTTTCGGAGCTGAGAGACATGAAGCACATCATGAACATTTGCAAAATTAGAAGGAAGCTCGAGTTTATAGGTGAGGTCGCCTCTCTTGATGACAATCTTGAAAGGTCCCACGTATCTGGGGTCAAGCTTCCCTTTGATACCGAAGCGACGAGTACCTTTCGTAGGAGAGACGCGGAGGTAAACATGATCTCCGATCTCGAAAGCCAAATCACGGTGCTTACTATCATAGTAGCTCTTCTGGCGGGATTGGGCTGCTTTGAGGTTGTCTCGAATGACTTTGCACATTTCCTCTGCCTCTATGATTATGTCATTACCCAAAAGCTGACGTTCACCGGTTTCAGACCAGTTGAGAGGGGTACGACACTTCCTGCCATACAGAATTTCAAATGGGGCCTTGCCCGAACTTGCTTGAAAACTGTTGTTGTAGGAGAATTCAGCATAAGGAAGACAATCCTCCCACTTCATGTCGAAGGAGATCACACAAGCCCTGAGCATATCTTCAAGAATCTGGTTGACATGCTCGACTTGACCGCTAGTTTGAGGATGGAAAGCTGTGCTGAAGCGGATGTTGGTGCCCATGGCCTTCTGAAAAGAATCCCAAAACTTGGATGTAAAGATGCTGCCACGGTCTGAAGAGATCACTTGAGGAATACCATGCAGAGAGACAATACGAGAGGTATAGAGTTCCGCCAATTGAACTGCAGTGATCGACTCTTTGATAGGCAGAAAATGAGCCACTTTAGTGAGTTTGTCGATGACAACGAATATAGCATCATTGCCACGCTTGGACTTTGGAAACCCAGTCATGAAGTCCATCTCAATGTGGTCAAACTTCCATTCTGGAATGGCAAGAGGTTGGAGGAGACTCGCTGGCCTTTGGTGTTCTGCCTTCACTCTTCTGCAGACATCACATTCATTCATATATTGAGCAATCTCGCGCTTCATTCGAGTCCACCAATAAGCCTGCTTGAGGTCCTGATACATCTTCATGCTCCCAGGGTGGATGGAGAGGAGAGAATTATGAGCCTCGTTCAAGATCACTTTACGAAGGTCACCTTTGGGTACAACAATACGATCCTCGAAGAAGAGAGTATCCTTATCATCAAGGCGGTAGCACTTGTACTTGGGTTGACTCTTGGCAATCCCAATCTTCACCTTTTTCACCATAGCATCAAGAAGCTGGGCTTGGTGAATCTGGTCTTCTAAGGTAGGAGAGACTTGAAGGTTGGCGAGGAAACCTTGAGGAACAACTTGCAAATTAAGTTTGCGGAAAGCTTCACAAAGCTCGGGTTGATAAGGCTTGAGAATCAGACTGTTGCAGTAAGCTTTCCTGCTCAATGCGTCAGCAATCACATTGGCCTTGCCTGGAGTATACTCGATACTCGGATCTTGAATCATTTCGACCCATCGAGTTTGCCTGAGGTTGAGATTAGGCTGAGTGAAGATGTACTTGAGACTCTTGTGATCAATGAAAATGTCCACTTTTCTTCCCAATAAGAGATGTCTCCAAGTCAAAAGAGCATGCACAACTGCCGCCAACTCGAGATCATGAGTGGGGTAGTTCTTCTCATTAGGCTTCAACTGGCGAGAGGTATAAGCAACAACTTTCTTCTCTTGCATCAATACTGCGCCAAGACCTTGGAGAGAGGCATCACAAAAGACCTCGTACGGTTTGGATTCATCAGGCGGAGTCAGAACTGGAGCAGTGATCAATTTCTCTTTCAAAGTGTTGAAAGCAATGTCACACTCTGGAGACCAAACGTACTTGACGTGCTTATGGAGAAGATTTGAGAGAGGCTTCGCGATCTTAGAAAAGTTTTCAACGAATCTTCGGCAATAGCTTGCGAGACCGAGGAAGCTACGGAGTTGCTTCATGTTCTGAGGAGGTTCCCAATTCACAATTGCAGACACCTTCTCAGGATTCATGGCAATGCCCTTGGTAGAGATGATATGACCAAGATAAAGAACCTCATCGAGCCAAAATTCACACTTGGAGAACTTGGCGTAGAACTGATGTTCCCTGAGCTTATCGAGTACCAAATGCAAGTGCTTGGCATGATCTTCCTTGTTCTTGGAGAAAACCAGAACGTCGTCGAGATAGACCAAAACAAAGTCATTGGTGTAGGCGTTGAAGATGAAGTTCATCATGCGAGAGAAAGTCAGAGGAGCGTTGACGAGGCCAAAAGACATGACAGTGTATTCATATGAACCATAGCTTGTCCTGAAAGCCGTCTTGGGAATATCTTGCTCACGGATTCGAATCTGATGATAACCCACACGGAGATCAAGCTTGGAGAATACTTGGGCACCTTTAAGTTGTTCGAACAGCTCATTGATGTTGGGAAGTGGGTATTTGTTCTTGATGGTCTTCTTGTTCAATGGACGGTAATCAACACAAAGTCAGTCCGTTCCATCCTTCTTCTTCACAAAAAGAACACCACAACCCCACGGAGAAGAACTAGGCCGGATGAGACCCATTTTCTCTTGAATATCGAGTTGCTTCTTCAGCTCCTTCAGCTCTTCAGGTCCGAGCTTGTAAGGACGTTTGCACACAGGTTCCGTGCCGGGCTCAAGATCAATAACAAATTCAACTGGCCGGTGCGTAGGCATTCCTGGAAGCTCTTCTGGAAAGACGTCTTGATATTCGCAAACGACTGGAATTTGCGAGATAGCATCCAGTTCACCCTTCTCATTGAGAGAAAACAGACGGATTGTATCATCACGAGCGGCAAAGACAATTACATCCTCAGACGAATGAGTCAATTGAATCTGCCTGGCTGCACAATCAAGCTGAGCCTTGTGCTTAGAAAGCCAATCCATTCCGAGAATAAGATCAATATCCGAGTCACCAAGAACCGTAGGAGAAGATAGAAACTTGTAGTCTCCCGAAGTGATAGTAACATCCGGAGCAATGGAGTTAGCATGCATGCGCCTACCGAGAGATACAACTGCTAATGGACTAGGCAAAATTTGCAAAGCCAAACCATGCTTAGATGAAAACGGTCTCGAGATGAAACAATGCGATGCAGCCGTGTCAAAAAGAACTTTTGCAGGAATATCGTTAACTGGAAGGTTACCCATGATGACATCTGATGAATCCTCTGCCTGAGCTGTGTTCATCAAGTTGACCTTGGAGGACTTGGGGTTATGCTTGACCACAGCTGTACTTGCCGATCTGACAGGAGGAGGAGGGGGAAGACGCCTCTGGTTGAAGCACTTGTTGCTATAGTGACCCTTCTGTTGGCATTTGTTGCACGTGACCTCTGAAAGCGGACGGTGGTACGGAGCACTCGATCTTGGAGCTTGAGACGAAGTCTTGTTCTGAAAGCCAGGGTTGGGTGGGTGGGAAGAACCACTGCCACCTTTGCTCTTCTGCTGATACGGCTGACGGAACGGAGGAGGAGGAAGCCAATACTTTTGCTGCTTGGACACTTGAGTAGAGGAAGAAGGAGTAGCATCTCTGACTCGCTTCTTGGAAGCATCACACCTCAATTGAGCAGCCTCTTGCTTCAATGCCATGTTGTAGAACTCATCGTACCTCAAGGGCTCAAAGAGAACAAGAGCTAGCTGAATTTCTTCTCTGAGACCACCCCTGAACTGGTATATCATGCTCTTCTCATCAGGTATGTCCTGCTTGGCAAAGCGGGCGAGCTTCTGGAACAACTTGTTGTAGTCATAGACAGACAAAGAGCCTTGCTTCAGGTTGCGGAATTCCTCACGCTTGCTTTCAACCACGCTCTGAGGGATATGGTGAGCTCTGAAATCTCGACGGAATTCATCCCAGGTAATAACACGTCCACCTCTGGAGTCCTTGTACTGCTGGAACCATTCTGCAGCTTGATTTTTGAGTTGGAAGGAAGCGAACTTGACGAAATCCTCAGGCCTGACGTTACTGCACTCGAAATGCTTGCACAGATCCACAAGCCAATCGTCAGCATCGGTTGCCTCAACGCAATTGCTGAAAGTCTTTGGCCCATTAGCAAGGACCTGGTTGAGTGTAGCAAAGTGATTCTGATTGTAGCCTTGGTTCCCTTGGTTGCCTTGATTGCGCTCTTGAAGAATTTGCATGATCAACTGTGTGTTTGCATTGGTTGCGGCCATCACAGCTTGCCATGCCTCCGGAGGAGGTGGAGGTGGTGGCGGATCAGGATTCGGAGTCGTGCGCGTTGGAGGAGCCATCCTGAAGAGGTTGACATCCATTAGCACATTGATAGACAAATATTGAAGCTGAATCCAACGGAATGAAAATTGCAACATATAGTCTTCACATCCGAACAAAGTGAACGAATGCATTCCTCTTGAAATGGTCACATATCCATAAATTGAGAAGCCACTTAGAATTTAGGTAGAGAAATAAATCAACAAGGTACGGATCAAGAACGAATACTCGGTAAGAAATCCCAATCTCAAACCAATATCCGTGGAAGAAGAACTAGAGCTACAAGAATCCCCACCTATGAATCTCCCGAACCTTTTCGGTTATGCAATCAGGTGTTGGGGATACAGGGGAAGCATAATATCTCACCCAAACTAGCAAATCCTACATCCAGCTGTATCCATCCTTCAACACATAACCAAGAAAAACTTCGGAAACCATCTACCTCAACCTTCGAAAAGCATCCGTTATACAAGTTATGGCGATACTCCCGAACTCCCGCCCCAGTACTGGGGCGTCGAGGTTATCTCACCAACGAACTGCATAAAAGAGATTTTCGATGTCGGCGTACTAAACTCAGGTATTCCAGAACTGCAACGATAAAATTATGACGACAACACCTCAGAGCTCAACTCCCCGGGACACTTCCACTAAACCCCTGATAGGAGGCACCAAGACAATGTTCTCATCATAACAACATCGGAATGATTCCAAGATACCCGCGTGATCCAAAATTTTGTTTAGTGAAATTTGAGAAGAGAAGAGTCAAAACTCTATGTTAGGATGCCTTACCAGAGCGATGAGACTGGGAAGTAAAAAAGAATTCCTAAACTCTCCGATATATAATTCCTAAATGACTCAAAACATTTTTTCTAGACACAACTCGGCCGCTAATAACGATCAAGCAATGGGGCTCCTAAGGTCGGGGAAGGCTCTGATTACCAACTTGTAACACCCCCGATGCGACTATATCTCCCACGTGTCGAGGCACGACTTAGAGGCATAATCACATTGAAGGCATATGTCGCAAGTTAGGCAATCTTCACAACATCCCATGTAATATAGATAATAAAAGGGGAGATAACATAGTTGGCTTATACTCGCCACGTCAATCAAGTACATAAATAACATTACATCATCCAAACACTCATGGCCCGACTACGGCGCCAAAATAAAAGATAACCCAACAAGCGACACGGTCCCGGTCACCCCCAACTGGGCGCCACTACCGGTCATCAGGAAAAGAAACATAGTATCGTTGAGAGTCTTCGTCGAACTCCCACTTGAGCTCAAGCGCGTCACCTGGAGCGGAATCACCAGGCCCTGCATCTGGTGTAATAGTAATCTGTGAGCCACAGGGACTCAGCAATCTCGCACCCTCGCGATCAAGACTATTTAAGCTTATAGGTAAGGCAGGGTAAATATATGTGGAGCTGCAGCGAGCGACTAGCAAAATATGGTAGCTATCCTGTTCGCAAAAGAGAGCGAGAAGAGGAGGCAAAGCGCGAGCGAGAAACTAGAGAACAACCTGCGCAAACATTACTCCAACACCGTGTCCAGTTCCCGGACTCCGCCGAGAAAAGGCCATCACGGTAACACACTCAGTTGATTCATTTTAAATAAGTTAAGGTTCAAGTTATCTACAACCGGACATTAACAAATTCCCATCTGCCCATAACCGCGGGCACGGCTTTCAAAAGTTCAAATCCCTGCAGGGGAGTCCCAACTTAGCCCATGACAAGCTCTCACGGTCAACGAAGGAATAAACCTCCTCCCAAGATGTTCCGATCAGACTCGGTATCTCAGTTCTTCAAGACACTTTGACAGGTTAAAACAAGACCAGCAACACCGCCCGAATGTGCCAACAAATCCTGATAGGAGCTGCACATATATCTTTCTCAGGGCACACTTAGATTGTCTTAGGTACGGGTAGGCCAGCCCAGAGTTGCCCCTGGTGGCCACCGGCAGCTGACAGGTGGACCAACACTCAGAGGAGCACTGGCCCGGGGGGGGGGTTAAAATAAGATGACCCTCGGGCTCCAGAAACCCAAGGGAAAAAGAGGCTAGGTGGCAAATGGTAAAACCAAGGTTGGGCATTGCTGGAAAAGCTTTAATCAAGGCGAACTATCAAGGGGTTCCCATTATAACCCAACCGTGTAAGGAACGCAAAATCCGGGAACATAACACCGATATGACGGAAACTAGGGCGGCAAGAGTGGAACAAAACACTAGGCGAGAGGCCGAGCCTTCCACCCTTTACCAAGTATATAGATGCATTAAGAAAAGATAACAATATAATGATATCCCAACAAGTAAATAAATGTTCCAACAAGGAACGGTCTCCAATCTTCACCTGCAACTAGCAACGCTATAAGAGGGGCTGAGCAAAGCGGTAACATAGCCAATCAACGGTTTGCTAGGACATGGTGTGTTAGAGGTTTGACATGGCAATTTGGGAGGCTTGAAAGCAAGTGGTAGGCATCATAGCATTGGCATAGCAAAAGAGCGAGCAATCTAGCATAGCAAAGATAGTAGTGATTTCGAGGGTATGATCATCTTGCCTGCACAGTTGTCAGAGTTGACTGGATCCTCGAAAGCAAACTCAACGTGATCCTCATTAGCGAACTCGTCTCCCGGCTCTACCCAAAAAAGACAAACAAGCAATAAGGACACAATCAACCACGTGCAACTCAAACAACATGATGCAAAGATGGTATGCTATGCGGGATGCGATGCGAGATGCATATGCAAGATTTGACAAGGGATGCATGAATCTGGCCTCAACATGGGAATCCAAGTGTGCCACTGGAAATATGAGATGAAACCGCTTGAAAACGATATAAAGAATGCCGGAATCGGAGTTACGGTTTGGAAATGGCAAGCGATTCAAATATGACACCGGTCTACGATTTACAGCAAGTAGCCATCTAAATGCAACGAGATGAACATGCTATAGCACCCAAACATGACAACAAAATACATGGCAGGGATGCATTCATGATGCTTAACAAAAGTCTAGCACTGAGCTACGGCCAATTCATCCATTAACAGGTTCAAACAAGCATGGCAAAAATGCATATGTCAAACAGATTTCAGACTTAGTGAAATTAACACTCGTCTGGAATTTCAGATCAGATAGCACTCTTTGGAGCAACAAAACTACATGCTACAGGACCTGAACATGGCAAAGTAAAGCATGGCATGGAGCTACTCAAAGAGCTTAACAAAAGTCCCTTAGTGACCTTCAGCCAAAAGGGATCAGAAAATACAATTGCAAGCATGTGAACATGGCAAAAACATAATCAGTTTTCAGACTTAGTGAAAACTGGCATAGGCTGAAACATATCTCAAGTAGGCATGTTTACGAGCTCGATGCACTCACTACGGAGCAAGTCATGACAAGCTAAGCATACATCCATCAAGAATACACAAAATTCAAGCTAGACATGGCAAGAACAATAGCATAGCATGCACGGATCAACTACAACATCAACGGTAAAATTGCAAACAAGTAGACAATCTGCCCAGATTCACAAAGTAGCAAAAGTAGAGCTCGATTGACTCAAGCTAGGGTGGTCCATAATTGCAAACAAAGACAAGGATGGATAGAGCCCTACAAGATTAATAAAACATCCTTACTGATCATCCTCAAAAGAGGCACAGATCACTAGGAAACAACATGAACATATGGCCATATGAGATAAACAGCTCAAAGACTTAGTGGAATTGCTAAGTTCCTGAAAACAGAATTACCAAGTGCACCACTTTGCAAGCTTGTGCTAGTCACCACACACATCACAAAAATACATGGGTTGCACCTCTGGAAAGATGACAAAACCCTTAACAAAACATATGTAGAACTCATGGGCATATCATGCACACAATAATCATGGCAAAAATGACAAATATCTAAATGGAGCAGCAGATCTGACAATTATCTCAAGTAGCCCTCTTCTAACAGCATTTCGGGCATCACGATGAACTCAAATGAAAATGATGCAATGGAATGAAATGATGTACTCTCTGAGGCGAACATTTTGGTATGCTATATGTCCAAAATGGAGCTACGGATGCAAAGTTACGAGGCCATGAACAGGAGCATATGGATCTGTGGAAACAGGGACTTACAAGAAAAAACACCTCTGGATCTAGGGTTTGACCCGGGCACGCAAAACGAGGCGGCGGCACTGCTCGCCGGAGTTCGAAGACGGCGGCCGGTGAGGTCGAGGTCGCCAGATCCGGTCGCTCCTCGACCGGATCTGGCCGGAGGAGGGAGGGGACGGCGAGGCGGCAGCGGAGGGCGGCGTCGGCGGGGCGGCGGAGCCGCGGTGGCCGGCAATGAGCTCGGGCAGCGCGCGGATGCGGCGAC
>NC_041382.1:369947429-369987809 GCF_002162155.2 Triticum dicoccoides | reverse complement strand
GGGCCGGAAGGGCCGCGGTCGGGCCTCGCGGGCCGGCGCGGTGGGAGGCGGCGGCGCGTCACGTGGTGATCGCTGAGAGGGCGCGGGCGGAGGTGGACGTTGTCCGGCGCCGGCGGACACGTCCGGCGCGCGGAGAGGAGCGGGGAGCTAGGGTTAGGGTCGACTTGATCCGAAATTTTTGGGGAGGAGGCTATATTTATAGGTAGAGGGAGCTAGGAGAGTCCAAATGAGGTACGGTTTTCGGCCACGCGATCGTGATCGAACGCTCTAGATGATGGAGAGGGTTTAGGTGGGTTTTGGGCCAAATTGGAGGGGTGTTGGGCTGCAACACACACGAGGCCTTTTCGGTCCCTCGGTTAACCGTTGGAGTATCAAACGAAGTCCAAATGATACGAAACTTGACAGGCGGTCTACCGGTAGTAAACCAAGGACGCTTGGCAAGTCTCGGTCCAATCCGGAAATGTTTAATCCCCACACACGAAAGAAAGGTAGAAATGACCACCGGAGGAGAACGAAGCGCCGGAATGTAAAACGGACAACGGGGAAAATACTCGAATGCATGAGACGAACACGTATGCAAATGCAATGCACATGATGACATGATATGAGATGCATGACAACGACAACAACACACGGAGACAAAAACCCGAACCCGAGAAAATAAAATAACTTAACGCTGGAAACAGCAAGAGTTGGAGTACAAATTGGGAAAGTTACATCTGGGGTGTTACAGACACCTCCGCGTTCAACACACGTACAGTTGGGAAGACGTCTCCTCCAACTTGATCCAGCAAGGGGGAAGGAGAGGTTGATGAAGATCCAGCAGCATGACGGCGTGGTGGTGGAAGCAACGGTGATCTCGGCAGGGCTTCGCCAGGCACAGGGAGAGGGAGGAGTGTCACGGGAGGGAGAAGGAGAGGCCAGGGGCTAGGGTGCGGCTGCCCTCCCTCCCCCCACTATATATAGGGTCCCTAGGGGGTGCCGGCCCTAGGAGATCCAATCTCCAAGGGGGGGCGGCGGCCAAGGGGGTGGCTTGCCCCCCAAGGCAAGTGGGCTGCCCCCACCCCTAGGGTTTCCAACCCTAGGCGCAGGGGGAGGCCCAAGGGGGGCGCACCAGCCCACTAGGGGCTGGTTCCCCTCCCACTTCAGCCCATGGGGCCCTCCGGGATAGGTGGCCCCACCCAGTGGACCCCCAGGACCCTTCCGGTGGTCCCGGTACAATACCGATTACCCCCGAAACTTTCCTGATGGCCGAAACTTGACTTCCTATATATAAATCTTCACCTCTGGACCATTCCAGAACTCCTCTTGACGTCCGGGATCTCATCTGGGACTCCAAACAACTTTCGGGTTACCGTATACTAATATCTCAACAACCCTAGCATCACCGAACCTTAAGTGTGTAGACCCTACGGGTTCGGGAGACACGCAGACATGACCGAGACGACTCTCTGGTCAATAACCAACAGCGGGATCTAGATACCCATGTTGGCTCCCACATGCTCCTCGATGATCTCATCGGATGAACCACGATGTCGAGGATTCAATCAATCCGTATACAATTCCCTTTGTCAATCGGTATGTTACTTGCCCGAGACTCGATCGTTGGTATCCCAATACATCGTTCAATCTCGTTACCGGCAAGTCACTTTACTCGTACCGTAATGCATGATCCTGTGATCAACCACTTGGTCACATTGAGCTCATTATGATGATGCATTAATGAGTGGGCCCAGAGATACCTCTCCGTCATACGGAGTGACAAATCCCAGTCTCGATTCGTGCCAACCCAACAGACACTTTCGGAGATACCTGTAGTGTACCTTTATAGTCACCTAGTTATGTTTTGCCGTTTGGCACACCCAAGGCACTCCTACGGTATCCGGGAGTTGCACAATCTCATGGTCTAAGGAAATGATACTTGACATTCAGAAAAGCTATAGCAAACGAACTACACGATCTTTGAGCTATGCTTAGGATTGGGTCTTGTCCATCACATCATTCTCCTAATGATGTGATCCCGTTATCAATGACATCCAATGTCCATAGTCAGGAAACCATGACTATCTTTTGATCAACGAGCTAGTCAACTAGAGGCTCACTAGGGACGTGTTGTGGTCTATGTATTCACACATGTATTACGATTTCCGGATAACACAATTATAGCATGAACAATAGACAATTATCATGAACAAAGAAATATAATAATAACCATTTTATTATTGCCTTTAGGGCATATTTCCAACAGTCTCCCACTTGCACTAGAGTCAATAGTCTAGTTACATTGTGATGAATCGAACACCCATGCAGTTCTGGTGTTGATCATGTTTTGTTCTAGTGAGAGGTTTAGTCAACGGATCTGCCACATTCAGGTCCGTATGTACTTTACAAATATCTATGTCTCCATTTTGAACACTTTCACAAATGGAGTTGAAGCGACGCTTGATATTCCTGGTCTTCCTGTGAAACCTGGGCTCCTTGGCAAGGGCAATAGCTCCAGTGTTGTCACAGAAGAGAGTCATCGGGCCCGACGCATTGGGTATGACTCCTAGGTCGGTAATGAACTCCTTCACCCATGATAGAGGCGAGGGTGTCCCGATCTTTCGATGAGATGATAACTATCAATTTGGTGGAGACGACTTTGACGATCCGACTACAAACGTGCACGACGTTGCGCCTTAGCAATCGCTAAACCAACTCCGAGAGGTTATTGACCACGCTGGAGCACGATCAACCTGACCACGAAGGTCTATTCCTGCAAGCAATCGAAGAACGAGCAAGAATATGATAAAGCAATTTGAATATTGCAAATATATATGAAGTATTGATAATGGTGGGGATCCGTAAGCGGTCTTGGTCTGGTCGTTGGACACAAACGAAGTACACAAAGTTGCAATGGCTAACTTTTAACTAAACAAATCCCAAGGAAAAGCTACTAGATGGATCTACTTATATAGGAGCAAGGGGTGGCGGCCAAGGAGGTGGGAGGACGTCCCAAGGCAGCCTAAAACTAAATCTAGGTCGTACAAGGCCAATGGGCCCAAGTGGAGGTGATGTAACACCTTTGGACTTGTAGTTTGACTCGGATTCTGCTGCAGCATCAGATTGTTTCGTCCACAACTCAACGCTCCGGACGAATTTGAAGGTGATTCCACTTGGGTTGGAAAGTGCACGAAATCTAGTTTCCAACAAAAAAATAATCACCCAATTCGGAGTCCGTATGAAAAACTTGTGCGTTTTGAGTCAGGTATGTCTGTGCAGTCCGAATCTGAATCCAGAACGTGAGATACTTGGACTCTATCTTCTCTTGGGCCAAAAGTGACGTGAGAGAACTTTTTGGACAGCAAATAAACATCTCTTTCTTCCTTATCTTCATATGTGGATTGTACAAATGTCCCATACACCTGCAATTAGACAAAACACAAAAGTGTGTGAAGTATTTTTGTTCTGGATAACACAAATAGATTATTGAATAGTTTGCACTAGAAATTACCTGACAAATATGCATATATGCAATATTTTTGGTCATATCCAAGGTAGTCATGTCCAACTTTCCTCTTGAAAAGTTTGAGACAATTTTCTGATAAATTCTTTCAAAGAATGCTACTAACTCAAGCTTTCCAATGCAAAAAGAATCACTCAATTCCGAGTTGATATGAGGAGTCAAAGAATTCTAAAACTGGCCTAAAAAATTGGAACAATCTGTGTTCACGAACTTCAGAGGGCAAAAAGACCTATTTAGAAGCCTATTTTGAGGTGTCAAATATTGAACTAGCTTCTACAATTATTTAGATGCGGCTCGTCGCTATCTTCAATTTGAGTACTCACGGAGCCAAAACGGACTTCGTACGAGGAAGATACACCTGTTTTACTGAACAGTGCGCAAAACAGATTCCAATCCGAATTCAGGTACGAGATTGATTCTAGATAGATCCAATTTTTTTTCTTCTCTCTTTTTTTTCTCACGCTTTTTTTTCTTTTTCTTCTCCCTCTTTTTCTTTTTTTTCCTTTATATTCTTTTTTTTTCAACCTCTTTCCAAAACAAACTAGATAAGATGTAGATTGGATCAAGCGAAGATGGGAACGATCTCAACTATGATTATGACAATGAACGGTGGGTAGCACGTGGAGGAAATTGATGTATGGGTGGTGGACAGCGGAAGGGATAACAATGCAGCGGCGACGTGACTAATGTGAACAGAACTCGAAACTCTAAATGACCTAGACACTAAGACCAGCAACTCAACACGACGATGCAACCGATAATTCAACTATGCAAGTAATGAAAAGAAAATTGCAAAGGCTCAGACTGGCTTGGACAAAGGATGAATAGATCTAACTCTTTTTTGTGGATTTTTCTTGGACAGTAGGTAAGAAAATAAATCTAATCTAGGAAAACTGGAAATTCTCACCGAGCAACCTGAAAACTGATACCACTTGATAGAGGCGAGGGTGTCCCGATCTTTCGATGAGATGATAACTATCGATTTGGTGGAGACGACTTTGACGATCCGACTACAAACGTGCACGACGTTGCGCCTTAGCAATCACTAAACCAACTCCGAGAGGTTATTGACCACGCTGGAGCACGATCAACCTGACCACGAAGGTCTATTCCTGCAAGCAATCGAAGAACGAGCAAGAATATGATAAAGCAATCTGAATATTGCAAATATATATGAAGTATTGATAATGGTGGGGATCCGTAAGCGGTCTTGGTCTGGTCGTTGGACACAAACAAAGTACACGAAGTTGCAATGGCTAACTTTTAACTAAACAAATCCCAAGGAAAAGCTACTAGATGGATCTACTTATATAGGAGCAAGGGGTGGCGGCCAAGGAGGTGGGAGGACGTCCCAAGGCAGCCTAAAACTAAATCTAGGTCGTACAAGGCCAATGGGCCCAAGTGGAGGTGATGTAACACCTTTGGACTTGTAGTTTGACTCGGATTTTGCTGCAGCATCAGATTGTTTCGTCCACAACTCAACGCTCCGGACGAATTTGAAGGTGATTCCACTTGGGTTGGAAAGTGCACGAAATCTAGTTTCCAACAAAAAAAAGAATCACCCAATTCGGAGTCCGTATGAAAAACTTGTGTGCGTTTTGAGTCAGGTATGTCTGTGCAGTCCGAATCTGAATCCAGAACGTGAGATACTTGGACTCTATCTTCTCTTGGGCCAAAAGTGACGTGAGAGAACTTTTTGGACAGCAAATAAACATCTCTTTCTTCCTTATCTTCATATGTGGATTGTACAAATGTCCCATACACCTGCCATTAGACAAAACACAAAAGTGTGTGAAGTATTTTTGTTCTGGATAACACAAATAGATTATTGAATAGTTTGCACTAGAAATCACCTGACAAATATGCATATATGCAATATTTTTGGTCATATCCAAGGTAGTCATGTCCTCATCAACCCAGATTGCCTCTTGTGCTGCCTTCGAGGCTGCCATGTACTCCGCTTCACATGTAGATCCCGCCACAACGCTTTGCTTGCAACTGCACCAGCTTACTGCCCCACCATTCAAAATATACACGTATCCGGTTTGTGACTTAGAGTCATCCAGATCTGTGTCGAAGCTAGCATTGACGTAACCCTTTACGACGAGCTCTTCGTCACCTCCATAAATGAGAAACATATCCTTAGTCCTCTTTAGGTACTTCAGGATATTCTTGACCACTGTCCAGTGTTCCATGCCGGGATTACTTTGGTACCTTCCTACCAAACTTACGGCAAGGTTTACATCAGGTCTGGTACACAGCATAGCATACATGATAGACCCTATGGCCGAGGCATAGGGGATGACACTCATCTTTTCTCTATCTTCTGCCATGGTCGGGCATTGAGCCGTGCTCAATCTCGTACCTTGCAATATAGGCAAGAACCCCTTCTTTGACTGATCCATTTTGAACTTCTTCAATATCTTGTCAAGGTACGTACTCTGTGGAAGACCAATGAGGCGTCTCGTTCTATCTCTATAGATCTTGATGCCTAATATATAAGCAGCTTCTCCAAGATCCTTCATTGAAAAACACTTGTTCAAGTAGGCCTTTATGCTTTCCAAGAATTATATATCATTTCCCATCAACAATATGTCCTCCACATACAATATGAGAAATGCTACAGAGCTCCCACTCACTTTCTTGTAAATGCAGGCTTCTCCATAAGTCTGCGTAAACCCAAACACTTTGATCATCTCATCAAAATGAATGTTCCAACTCCGTGATGCTTGCACCAGCCCATAAATCGAGCGTTGGAGCTTGCACACCTTGTTAGCATTCTTAGGATTGACAAAACCTTCCGGCTGCATCATATACAATTCTTCCTTAAGGAAACCATTAAGGAATGCCGTTTTGACGTCCATTTGCCATATTTCATAATCATAGAATGCGGCAATTGCTAACATGATTCGGACGGACTTCAGCTTCGCTACGGGTGAAAAAGTCTCATCGTAGTCAACCCCTTGAACTTGTCGATAACCCTTAGCGACAAGCCGAGCTTTATAGATGGTTACATTACCATCCGCGTCTGTCTTCTTCTTAAAGATCAATTTATTTTCTATGGCTCGCGGATCATTGGGCAAGTCAGTCAAAGTCCATACTTCGTTTTCATACATGGATCCTATCTCGGATTTCATGGCTTCCAGCCATTTGTCGGAATCCGGTCCCGCCATCGCTTCTTCATAGTTCGAAGGTTCACCGTTGTCTAACAACATGATTTCCAAGACAGGGTTGCCGTACCACTCTGGTGTGGAACGTGTCCTCATGGACCTACCAAGTTCAGTAGCAACTTGATCTGAAGTTTCATGATCATCATCATCAACTTCCTCTCTAGTCGGTGCAGGCACCTCAGGAACATTTTCTTGAGCTACGCCACTTACCGGTTCAAGAGGTAATACTTCATCAAGTTCTACTTTCCTCCCACTTATTTCTTTCGAGAGAAACTCTTTCTCTAGAAAGGACCCATTCTTGGCAGCAAAGATCTTGCCTTCTGATCTGAGGTAGAAGGTATACCCAATAGTTTCTTTAGGGTATCCTATGAAGACGCATTTTTCCAATTTGGGTTCGAGCTTTTCAGGTTGAAGTTTCTTGACATAAGCATTGCATCCCCAAACTTTTAGAAACGACAGCTTAGGTTTCTGCCCAAACCATAATTCATACGGTGTGGTCTCAACGGATTTCGACGGAGCCCTATTTAAAGTGAATGTGGTAGTCTCTAAAGCATAGCCCCAAAATGACAGCGGTAAATCGGTAAGAGACATCATAGATCGCACCATATCCAATAGAGTGCGATTACGACGTTCGGACACACCATTACGCTGAGGTGTTCCAGGCAGCGTGAGTTGTGAAACTATTCCACATTTTCTTAAGTGTGTGCCAAATTCATGACTCAAGTATTCTCCCCCACGATCTGATCGCAAGAACTTGATTTTCCTGTCACATTGATTCTCAACCTCACTCTGAAATTCCTTGAACTTTTCAAAGGTCTCAGACTTGTGTTTCATTAAGTAGACATACCCATATCTACTCAAGTCATCAGTGAGGGTGAGAACATAACGATAGACACAGCGAGCCTCAACACTCATTGGACCGCACACATCAGTATGTATGATTTCCAATAAGTTGGTTGCTCGCTCCATTGTTCCTAAGAACGGAGTCTTGGTCATTTTACCCATGAGGCATGGTTCGCACGTGTCAAATGATTCGTAATCAAGAGACTCCAAAAGTCCATCGGCATGGAGCTTCTTCATGCGTTTGACACCTATGTGACCAAGGCGGCAGTGCCACAAGTATGTGGGACTATCATTATCAACCTTACATCTTTTGGTATTCACACTATGAATATGTGTAACATTACGCTCGAGATTCATTAAGAATAAACCATTCACCAGCGGAGCATGACCAGAAAACATATCTCTCATATAAATAGAACAACCATTATTCTCGGATTTAAATGAGTAGCCACTCGAATTTAACGAGATCCTGATACAATGTTCATGCTCAAAGCTGGCACTAAATAACAATTATTGAGGTTTAAAACTAATCCCATAGGTAAATGTAGAGGCAGCGTGCCGAAGGCGATCACATCGACCTTGGAACCATTCCCGACGCGCATCGTCACCTCGTCCTTCGCCAGTCTCCGCTTATTCCGCAGCTCCTGCTTTGAGTTACAAATGTGAGCAACCGCACCGGTATCAAATACCCAGGAGCTACTACGAGTACTAGTAAGGTACACATCAATTACATGTATATCACATATACCTTTAGTGTTGTCGGCCTTCTTGTCCGCTAAGTATTTGGGGCAGTTCCGCTTCCAGTGACCACTTCCCTTGCAATAAAAACACTCAGTTTCAGGCTTGGGTCCATTCTTTGACTTCTTCCTAGCAGCTTGCTTACCGGGCGCAGCAACTCCCTTGCCGTCCTTCTTGAAGTTATTCTTACCCTTGCCTTTCTTGAACTTAGTGGTTTTATTCACCATCAACACTTGATGTTCCTTTTTGATTTCCACCTCCGCTGATTTCAGCATTGAATATACCTCAGGAATGGTATTTTCCATCCCCTGCATATTGAAGTTCATCACAAAGCTCTTGTAGCTCGGTGGAAGCGACTGAAGGATTCTGTCAATGACCGCGTCATCCGGGAGATTAACTCCCAGCTGAGTCAAGCGGTTATGCAACCCATACATTTTGAGTATGTGCTCACTGACAGAACTATTTTCCTCCATCTTACAGCTGAAGAACTTGTCGGAGACTTCATATCTCTCGACCCGGGCATGAGCTTGGAAAACCATTTTCAGCTCTTCAAACATCTCATATGCTCTGTGTCTCTCAAAACGCTTTTGGAGCCCCGGTTCTAAGCTATAAAGCATGCCGCACTGAACGAGGGAGTAATCATCAGCACGTGACTACCAAGCATTCATAACGTCTTGGTTCTCTGGGATGGGTGCGTCACCTAGCGGTGCTTCTAGGACATAATCTTTCTTGGCAGCTATGAGGATGATCCTCAGGTTCCGGACCCAGTCCATATAGTTGCTGCCATCATCTTTCAGCTTGGTTTTCTCTAGGAATCCGTTGAAGTTGAGGATAACGTGGGCCATTTGATCTACAAGACATATTGTAAAGATTTTAGACTAAGTTCATGATAATTAAGTTCATCTAATCAAATTACTCAATGAACTCCCACTCAGATAGACATCCCTCCAGTCATCTAAGTGAAACATGATCCGAGTTAACTAGGCCGTGTCTGATCATCACGTGAGACGGACTACTCAATATCGGTGAACATCTTCATGTTGATCGTACGTTCTATACGACTCATGCTCGACCTTTCGGTCTTCTGTGTTCCGAGGCCATGTCTGTACATGCTAGGCTCGTCAAGTCAACCTAAGTGTATTGCGTGTGTAAATCTGGCTTACACCCGTTGTATTCGAACGTTAGAATCTATAACACCCGATCATCACATGGTGCTTTGAAACAACGAACCTTCGCAATGGTGCACAGTTAGGGGGAACACTTTCTTGAAATTATTACGAGGGACCATCTTATTTAAGCTACCGTAGTTCTAAGCAAATAAGATGTAAAACATGATAAACATCACATGCAATCAAATAGTGACATGATATGGCCAATATCATTTGCTCCTTTTGATCTCCATCTTCGGGGCTCCATGATCATCGTTGTCACCGGCATGACACCATGATCTCCATCATCATGATCTCCATCATCGTGTCTTCTTGAAGTTGTCTCATCATCTATTACTTCTACTACTATGGCTAACGCTTTAGCAATAAAGTAAAGTAATTACATGACATTTATGTTCACATGCAGGTCATAAATAAATAAAGACAACTCCTATGGCTCCTGTCGGTTGTCATACTCATCGACATGCAAGTCGTGATTCCTATTACAAGAACATGATCGATCTCATACATCACATATATCATTCATCACATCCTTTTGGCCATATCACATCACACGGCACATGCTGCAAAAACAAGTTAGACGTCCTCTAATTGTTGTTGCAAGTTTTTACGTGGCTGCTATAGGTTTCTAGCAAGAACGTTTCTTACCTACGCCAAAACCACAACGTGATATGCCAATTTCTATTTACCCTTCATAAGGACCCTTTTTATCGAATCCGATCCGACTAAAGTGGGAGAGACAGACACCCGCCAGCCACCTTATGCAACTAGTGCATGTCAATCGGTGGAACCGGTCTCACGTAAGCGTATGTGTAAGGTTGGTCCGGGCCGCTTCATCCCACGATGCCGCCGAATCAAGATAAGACTAGTAACGGCATGCAAATTGACAATATCGACGCCCACAACTGCTTTGTGTTCTACTCGTGCATAGAAACTACGCATAGACCTAGCTCATGATGTCACTGTTAGGGAACGTAGCAGAATTTTAAAATTTTCTACGCATCACCAAGATCAATCTATGGAGTCATCTAGCAACGAGGGAGAGTGGAGTGCATCTACATACCCTTGTAGATCGCGCGCGGAAGCGTTCAAGAGAACGGGGTTGATGGAGTCGTACTCGTCGTGATCCAAATCACCGATGACCTAGCGCCGAATGGACGGCACCTCTGCGTTCAGCACACGTACGGTTGGGAAGACGTCTCCTCCAACTTGATCCAACAAGGGGGAAGGAGAGGTTGATGAAGATCCAGTAGCACGACGGCGTGGTGGTGGAAGCAACGGTGATTTCGGCAGGGCTTCGCCAAGCACAGGGAGAGGGAGGAGTGTCACGGGAGGGAGAGGGAGAGGCCAGGGGCTAGGGTGCGGCTGCCCTCCCCCCCACTATATATAGGGTCCCTAGGGGGGCACCGGCCCTAGGAGATCCAATCTCCAAGGGGGGGCGGCGGCCAAGGGGGTGGCTTGCCCCCCAAGGCAAGTGGGGCGCCCCCCAACCCTAGGGTTTCCAACCCTAGCCGCAGGGGGAGGCCCAAGGGGGTGCACCAGCCCACTAGGGGCTGGTTCCCCTCTCACTTCAGCCCGTGGGGCCCTCCGGGATAGGTGGCCCCACCCGGTGGACCCCTGGGACCCTTTCGGTGGTCTCGGTACAATACCGATTACCCCCGAAACTTTCCCGATGGCCGAAACTTGACTTCCTATATATAAATCTTCACCTCCGGACCATTCCGGAACTCCTCGTGACGTCTAGGATCTCATCCGAGACTCCGAACAACTTTCGGGTTACCGTATACTAATATCTCAACAACCCTAGCGTCACTGAACCTTAAGTGTGTAGACCCTACGGGTTCGGGAGACACGCATACATGACCGAGACGACTCTCCAGTCAATAACCAACAGCGGGATCTGGATACCCATGTTGGCTCCCACATGCTCCTCGATGATCTCATCGGATGAACCACGATGTCGAGGATTCAATCAATCCGTATACAATTCCCTTTGTCAATCGGTACATTACTTGCCCGAGACTCGATCGTCGGTATCCCAATACCTCGTTCAATCTCGTTACTGACAAGTCACTTTACTCGTACCGTAATGCATGATCTCGTGATCAACCACTTGGTCACATTGAGCTCATTATGATGATGCATTACCGAGTGGGCCCAGAGATACCTCTCTGTCATACGGAGTGACAAATCCCAGTCTCGGTTCGTGCCAACCCAACAGACACTTTCGGAGATACCTGTAGTGTACCTTTATAGTCACCCAGTTACGTTGTGACGTTTGGCACACCCAAGGCACTCCTACGGTATCCGGGAGTTGCACAATCTCATGGTCTAAGGAAATGATACTTGACATTCAGAAAAGCTATAGCAAACAAACTACACGATCTTTGAGCTATGCTTAGGATTGGGTCTTGTCCATCACATCATTCTCCTAATGATGTGATCCCGTTATCAATGACATCCAATGTCCATAGTCAGGAAACCATGACTATCTTTTGATCAACGAGCTAGTCAACTAGAGGCTCACTAGGGACGTGTTGTGGTCTATGTATTCACACATGTATTACGATTTCCAGATAACACAATTATAGCATGAACAATAGACAATTATCATGAACAAAGAAATATAATAATAACCATTTTATTATTGCCACTAGGGCATATTTCCAATAGACACTATATGCACCACTTATTCTACTCGGGTTACCTCATAACCATCACATGCATCAGTTACCAACCTCGAACATCATACGATCATCTCAGGATCAAATCAAGCTTGGTATAAACAATACCGTAGTAATCATTAAATGACCACAAGGAGCTCGATCTTTACCCATGATTTTCGCACAACAGCACGAATATCCAACAACTCGGTATCCTCGATACCACGGTGATCATCCACGGATCAGAAATGGAACCACTCTAGGCTCAACGGGTTACCTCGTAACCAAATGGTGATCATTTCACGATCACCACCAATCTCTTTCTCATCATCGAACCAGGGTTGTTATTAAGCAAGTTATTATTATTACTGTTGACCCATAGTGTGACCGATAGGAACTAGGCCCTTATCCGCGGGCACAACTATCGATAGATTTAATATACACTCTGCAGAGGTTAGCACACTGTACCCACACCACGAAACCCATGGCCTCGCACTCCCGTTCGGGTGGACCAACGGTGTTTCAACAAAACCAATCTACTGCCATGACACTCTCCTGGCCACTCCGACCAACTCCCCTTTGGGCTAAGTTATGGGTGGCCTCGTGCCTACCAAAGGCACCAATGGCCACCGTCGTGGCAAAACATAAAGGGTCCCAAATGGGGACAAAAGTGTGCAAAACAACTCGGGAACACAAGGCTTATGCCGTCCTACCCGACCAAGGTAGCGCTGGTGCATAACCTTCCCTCGCTGGAGGCACCGGCGAAAGGCATGACAATAGACCCAGTTAGGACCTTCCCTTTAGGTATGCGTGGTTGCACTGGTCAGCTCAATATGGTGGCACCATGACTCAACCAACAATTGTTCAAGTTCAATTTAATCCGGTTAAACTTGAATGCAATATGCTGAGCCATGATAAAATAACATGATGCAATTACAATGCAAGAGCATGATATCAACATAAGCACAGGGTGCAACATAACTATCCACCATATCCACAATAATCATATCCAACTGAGCATAGCATAATGACGAGCATGAATATCAGAAGTACAACACTACTCATAGCATAACATGACCACTAGCATCAATAATAAATACCATGCAAGAACACATCAATAACATTACCGAGTAAACACTTAACCAACTAACAGCAAAGGAACAATGCATATTACAGGTACTCGGTAATCGACGACAGTCATGCCTCGAAGCACATGACCAACCCAACATGTACTACTATAAAGCATGACCAATATGAAAGTAATACTAGCAAGTAGTTCATGATAACAAAGTGCAAGAAAGCATAGCATGATGGTAATCACCAATCCATAACCATAACCGAAATAACGATAGCAGTAGCAAAACAAACATACAGTTATTAAAGATTCAAGTTGAAAACAAAAGCTACTGCATGGCTATCATGCAAATGGTGGTTGTGGCTTGCCTGGGATGGAAGAAATCACCGGGAAGAAGTGCGAGAAGCTCGTGGAAAGAATCGCCGGAAAACGTTCTCTGTTGAAAGGGGATGCTTAACGGCAAGGTCAAAATGGTCATTTTCATAGTTTCAAACCATAGTGAAAATGAAACCAACAGAACGGGCTCGATGAAACGAAGAAGTGGGCTTTTGAATCACCTCATTTGGAGTTGGGAGTAAAAAGATATAAGACGACGAAGTTTAGGGACCAATCTATAAAAATAACCCTACAAACAGGTCCCTAAGCTGAAAAACAGAAAGCGCATTTTAGGAAATACGCTTTCGGGACAGTGAAGACGTACTCCAGGCCGAAGCCACTGAACGTTACGCTTTCACTGAAACGAAAGCATAAACCAGAGAATACGCTTCCACTTATCCACGTGGACAGTGGCGGGGCCGGGCTTGGGGTCGCTGACGTGCGGGTCCCGTGGGGTGGGGCCCATCACTTATCCACGCTGGAACAGACGGGGTCAACGCCGTGTGTCTTACATGTGGGGTCCACGGCTGACTCCTCTCCTCCCTCCTGCTTCCTCTTTCTTCCCCGCGACGGGCAGAGGCAGAAGCGAGGCCGCGTGGCACCGGCGCTGGCCCCGCCATTCTCGGCCACCTCTGGCCGAGCTGTGGGCACCGGAGAGTGCGGGAAGAGGAGCTGCTCTCGCCTAGAGCAGAAGCAGGCACCAGGAAGGGTGTGGCCGCGGCACCACGTGGTGGCAGAAGCTACAGGCGGCGGCGGTCGATCGAGGGGGCGGCAGCAACAAGGGCTCCGGCGAGGGGGAGAGGGCATGGGGAGGATCTAAGGGGTCCGCGGGCTCTCTGGTGTAGGTGGAAGGCGGAGAGGAGCTGCGGCTTGCATGAATTTGAGATGGGCGAGGCGACGGCTATGGCGAGGATGGGAGGGCAGGAGAGCTCCTCGAGCTCAACGGAGAGGCGAGGCGAGGTCCAGGGAGAGAGGCAAGGCTGCTGGAGTGCTCGGGCGCTGCGGGGTGGGGCTTATATAGTCGGGCAAGGGCATGGCCGAGCTGGCGTCGCCGCGGACGCGTGGACGGTGTCGCGGACGCGTGTGCTCGAGCATGAGCTCAGGGAAGGCGACGCAGAAGGTGCGGAGTAGCTACAGAGGTGCACAGGGACGAGCAGAGCTCGGGGACAAGAGGAGGAAGAGGCTGTGGCACGAACAGAGCCGGTCGGGTACAGCTCCCCCGTGGGCGCGCGGCGACGAGCACTGGCGAAGGGCTTACGGAGGGGGAGATGGCTCCAGGAGGATGGCGACGACACGGTAAAACTATTAGACATGCTCATGGGCGCGAAGACGACAAGAGGGAGAGGGGCCCGAGCAAGAAGACGCCCTGGACGCGGCCAACGCCAACAGAGCGCGCGCATTGCATGCCAAAGCTCATGGTCACCGCGTGCATTGGTGCACACAGTGCCACACAGCCGGCCAAATGATGTCTGGGGGTTTGTCCTTCCTGGGGAGGTTGCAACTGCGGTGGTAGATCGATGAAAAATGCTCTGGTTAAATGGTAATCATCGTCTGAAGTTTACTGCAGTAAACTTGAACGTGCACTGGTGATTTACATGGACTTGGTTGGGTCCAAAAAGTTTGTCTGGGGTGATTATATTAGGAAGGACTATAATCCTGGTAAGTTTGAGAAGAATTAGACCAAGGATTAATACACTTGCTTTGCAACTGATCCCAATGGTCCAGAAACTAGATCAAGATGGTTCACTCACATGGAGAAGCCACTTGAGCTGAAATTTGGCAAGGCCTAAGGATTTGGACATAGTAAGATGATGTAAAAATTTCATAAAAATTGGATTCACCAAAATGGTACTTCCATCAAAGCTATTAGCTTTGTCCAGAAACTTGTAAAAATTCCAGAGGAATATTTGCTTGATGAATTGGTCCCAAATTTGGTGGAGAGAGGTTTTATGGTCATGATAATGCTCTAGAAACTTTTCAGACAAAATGAAGCAATATAAAATGTACTTGCTTCACAATCTGAAAATATTGACAGAAGCAAAGATTTGGTCCTGTGCTCACATAGATCAAAGGATGGAGCTGAAATTTGGAGGAGGGAATGATATGAGCACATTAAGGTGTTTGCAAAATTTCAACTCATTTGGATAACCCTAGCTAGCACTTCCTTCACAAAGGCTTCCCTCAGACAGGAACTTTGAAAAATCACTAAGGAAGTTTGGCTAGGCAAATAAAGTTGAATTTTGGCACAGGTCAATTATTTGGACAGGAAAATATGTCCAAAATGTTTGGGGTCAAATGCGCAAAGATAAATAGCACTTGCTTCACAATGAGCCATTTAGGACAGAATAGAAAATGAATTCATTGCGCATGATGAGAAACATGGCCAATGAAATATTTTGCCATATTTGAGGAAGATATGACCCAAACAATTTATAAGAATTATTTGGGGATTTTTGGATGGGCAGAAATATTGGTTGCTTCACAACCTAGGGTAGATAGGGTTATTTCTTCAATGGAAAAGGAATATTCCTGAGAAAAGAACTTAGGGCTTGGTCATGGAGTGAAGTGACATGATCTTGGCAAAGTTTTTAGAATGATGAGCCACTTGGGAGGGGGAATGAGGATGATTTCCCAGGTGGCAGGGCCACATAACCACTCCAAAAAGAAAAACAGAGCTAAAACCAAATAAATCAAAAGAAAAAGAAAAGGGCCAAAATCCAGGCTGTTACAATTTGCTTGCCTGTCATGCACTGATATCTTGGCCTGCACGCTTCTTAAAGCACTACTCGGCCTGGCTAAGGAGGAACGCTCGAATCGGCCTTTTTCCCAGAGCCAGACTCTAGTGAGCCACGCGTGGTCCTCGTCGGTACCCCTTGGGAAGCGAGAGAGACGAGATGACGTTACTACCCACTCCTCTTCCCTCACCGCCCAAACCCCTGATTCACACCCCTCTCTCAATGGCCTTTCATTCACACCGATGGCCGCTGATGCTCCACCACTCCGTCGCCCGACTCCTTTCCTGCCGATGAAAGCAACCACGACCATTGGCTTGCTGCCATGACGAAGTGGGGACCTCACCCCCGGGCAGTTGGCGAGGATGATGGAGGCAAGCCCCTTCCCCCCATCTGCACTAAGCCACCGACAGTGACGAGGTGTTTGGCGGTGACGTCAGCCGCTGGAGGGGCGGGGATGTTTTCTTTCTGCCGGAGTTTGCTCTGGCGCCATCCGCTCCCGCTCCACATCTAGGGTACGTTGAAGTACTCAATGTTGCTTCTGAAGGAAATATGCCCTAGAGGCAATAATAAAGTTATTATTTATTTCCTTATATCATGATAAATGTTTATTATTCATGCTAGAATTGTATTAACCGGAAACATAATACATGTGTGAATACATAGACAAACAGTATGTCACTAGTATGCCTCTACTTGACTAGCTAGTTGAATCAAAGATGGTTAAGTTTCCTAGCCATAGACATGAGTTGTCATTTGATTAACGGGGTCACATCATTAGAGAATGATGTGATTGACTTGACCCATTCCGTTAGCATAGCACTTGATCGTTTAGTTTGTTGCTATTGCTTTCTTCATGCCTTATACATGTTCCTATGACTATGAGATTATGCAACTCCCGTTTACCAGAGGAACACTTTGTGTGCTACCAAACGTCACAACGTAACTGGGTGATTATAAAGGTGCTCTATAGGTGTCTCCGAAGGTACTTGTTGGGTTGGCGTATTTCGAGATTAGGATTTTTCACTCCGATTGTCGGAGAGGTATCTCTGGGCCCACTCAGTAAAGCACATCACTATAAGCCTTGTAAGCATTGCAACTAATGAGTTAGTTACGGGATGATGTGTTACGAAATGAGTAAAGAGACCTGCCGGTAATGAGATTGAACTAGGTATTGAGATACCGATGATCGAATCTCGGGCAAGTAACATACCGATGGCAAAGGGAACAACATATGTTGTTATGCGGTTTGACTGATAAAGATCTTCGTAGAATATGTAGGAGCCAATATAAGCATCCAGTTTCCGCTATTGGTTATTGACCGGAGACGTGTCTCGGTCATGTCTACATAGTTCTCGAACCCGTAGGGTCCGCACGCTTAAAGTTCGATGACGGTTAAATTATGAGTTTATGTGTTTTGATGTACCGAAGGAGTTGGAGTCCCAGATGAGATCGGGGACATGACGAGGAGTCTCGAAATGGTAAAGACGTAAAGATCGATATATTGGACAACTATATTCGGACATCGGAAAGGTTCCGAGTGATTCGGGTATTTTCGGGAGTACCGGGGAGTTACGGGAATTCGTATTGGGCCTTAATGGGCAATACAGGAAAGGAGAGAAAGGCCTCAAAGGGTGGCCGCACCCCTCCCCATGGGCTGGTCCGAATTGGACTAGGGAGGGGGGCGCCCCCTTCCTTCCTTCTCCTTTTCCCTTCCCTTTCCTTCCCTCCTACTCCTACTACTTGGAAGGGCTCCTAGTTCTACTAGGAATGGGGGAATCCTACTCCCGGTGGGAGTAGGACTCCCCTAGGGCGCGCCATAGAGAGGGCCGGCCCTCCCCCTCCTCCAATCCTTTATATACGGGGGCAGGGGGCACCCCAAAGACACAACAATTGATCTCTTGATCTTTTAGCCGTGTGCGGTGCCACCCTCCACCATAATCCACCTCGGTCATATCGTAGCGGTGCTTAGGCGAAGCCCTGCGTCGGTAGAACATCATCATCACCACCACGCCGTCGTGCTGAAAAAACTCTCCCTCAACACTCGGCTGGATCGGAGTTCGAGGGACGTCATCGAGTTGAACGTGTGCAGAACTCGGAGGTGCCGTGCGTTCGGTACTTGATCGGTCAGATCGTGAAGACGTGTGACTACATCAACCGCGTTGTGCTAACGCTTCCGCTTTCGATCTACGAGGGTACGTGGACAACAATCTCCCCTCTTGTTGCTATGCATCACCATGATCTTGCGTGTACATAGGAAATTTTTGAAATTGCTACGTTCCCCAACAGTGGCATCCGAGCCAGGTTTTATGCATTGATGTTATGTGAATGAATAGAACACAATCGAGTTGTGGGTGATATAAGTCATACTGCTTACCAGCATGTCACACTTTGGTTCGGCGGTATTGTTGGATGAAGCGGCCCGGACCGAGATTACGCGTACGCTTACGCGAGACTGGTTCTACCGACGTGCTTTGCACATAGGTGGCTGGCGGGTGTCAGTTTCTCCAACTTCAGTTGAACCGAGTATGGCTACGCCCAGTCCTTGTGAAGGTTAAAACAGCACCAACTTGACAAACTATCGTTGTGGTTTTGATGCGTAGGTAAGAACGGTTCTTTCTAAGCCCAGTAGCAGCCACATAAAACTTGCAACAACAAAGTAGAGGACGTCTAACTTGTTTTTGCAGGTCATGTTGTGATGTGATATGGTCAGGACGTGATGAGATATAAGTTGTTGTATAAGATGATCATGTTTTGTTGAAGTTATCGACAACTGGTAGAAGCCTTATGGTTGTCTCTTTATTGCATAAGATGCAAGCGCCAAATAATTGCTTTACTTTATCGCTATGCGATAGCAATAGTTGCAAGAGCAATAGTTGGCGAGACGACCATGTGACGACACATTGATATAGATCAAGATGATGGAGATCATGGTGTCATGCCGGTGACGATGGAAATCATGACGATGCTTTGGAGATGGAGATCAAAGGCACAAGATGATGATGGCCATATCATGTCACATATTTTGATTGCATGTGATGTTTATCTTTTATACATCTTATTTTGCTTAGTTCGACGGTAGCTTTATAAGATGATCTCTCACTAAATTTCAAGATAAAAGTGTTCTCCCTGAGTATGCACCGTTGCCAAAGTTCGTCGTGCCCAGACACCACGTGATGATCGGGTGTGATAAGCTCTACGTCCATCTACAACGGGTGCAAGCCAATTTTGCACATGCAGAATACTCAGGTTAAACTTGACGAGCCTAGCATATGCAGATATGGCCTCGGAACACTGAGACCGAGAGGTCGAGCGTGAATCATATAGTAGATATGATCAACATAGTGATGTTCACCATTGAAACTCCTCCATCTCACGTGATGATTGGACATGGTTTAGTTGATATGGATCACGTGATCACTTAGAGGATTAGAGGGATGTCTATCTGAGTGGGAGTTCTTAAGTAATATGATTAATTGAACTTTAATTTATCATGAACTTAGTCCTGGTAGTATTAGCATATCTATGTTGTAGATCAATAGCTCACGTTATTGCTTCCCTATGTTTTATATGTGTTCCTAGAGAAAACTAAGTTGAAAGATGATGGTAGCAATGATGCGGACTGGGTCCGTGATCTAAGGTTTATCCTCATTGCTGCATAGAAGAATTATGTCCTTGATGCACCGCTAGGTGACTGACCTATTGCAGGAGCAGATGCATACGTTATGAACGTTTGGCTAGCTCAATATGATGACTACTTGATAGTTTAGTGCACCATGCTTAACAGATTAGAATCGGGATTTCAAAGATGTTTTGAACGTCATGGACCATATGAGATGTTCCAGGAGTTGAAATTAATATTTCAAGAAAATACCTGAGTTGAGAGATATGAAGTCTCCAACAAGTTCTATAGCTAAAAGATGGAGGAGAATAGCTCAAGCAGTGAGCATGTGCTCAGATTGTCTGGGTACTACAATCGCTTTAATCAAGTGGGAGTTAATCTTCCAGATAAAATAGTGATTGACAGAGTTCTCTAGTCACCATCACCAACTTAGTAGAACTTAGTGATGAACTATAATATGCAAGGGATGACGAAAACAATTCCCAAGCTCTTCGCGATGCAAAAATCGGCGAAGGTAGAAATCAAGAAAAACATCAAGTGTTGATGGTTGACAAGACCACCAGTTTCAAGAGAAAGGGAAAAGGGAAGAAGGGGAACTTCAAGAAGAACGGCAAACAAGTTGCTGCTCAAGTGAAGAAACCCAAGTCTGGACCTAAGCTTGAGACTAAGTGCTTCTACTGCAAAGGGACTGGTCACTAGAAGCGGAACTACCCCAAGTATTTGGTGGATAAGAAGGATGGCAAAGTGAACAAAGCTATATTTGATATACATGTTATTGATGTGTACTTTACTAGTGTTTGTAGCAACCCCTCGGTATTTGATACTAGTTCAGTTGCTAAGAGTAGTAACTCGAAATGGGAGTTGCAAAATAAACAGAGACTAGTTAAGAGTGAAGTGACGATGTGTGTTGGAAGTGGTTCCAAGATTGATATGATCATCATCGCACACTCCCTATACTTTGAGGATTAGTGTTGAACCTAAATAAATGTTATTTGGTGTTTGCGTTGAGCATAAATATGATTGGATCATGTTTATTGCAAATATGGTTATTCATGTAAGTTAGAGAATAATTGTTGTTCTGTTTACATGAATAAAACCTTCTATGGTCATACACCCAATGAAAATGGTTTGTTGGATCTCGATCATGGTGATACACATTTTCATAATATTGAAGCCAAAAGATGCAAAGTTAATAATGATATTGCAAATTATTTGTGGCGCTGCCGTTTAGGTCATATTGGTGTAAAGCGCATGAAGAAAATCCATGCTGATGGGCTTTTGGAATCACTTGATTATGAATCAGTTGATGCTTGCGAACCATGCCTCATGGGCAAGATGACTAAGACTCCGTTCTCCGGAACAATGGAGCGAGCAACAAATTTGTTGGAAATCATACATACTAATGTATGTGGTCCAATGAATATTGAGGCTCGCGGCAGGTATCATTATTTTCTGATCTTCACAGATGATTTGAGCAGATATGAGTATATCTACTTGATGAAACACAAGTCTGAAATATTTTAAAAGTTCAAAGAATTTCAGAGTGAAGTAGCGAATCATCGTAACAAAAATAAAAGTTTCTATGATATGATTGCAGAAGTAAAATATTTGAGTTACGAGTTTGGCCTTCAGTTAAAACAATGTGAAATAGTTTCACTACTCACGCCAACTGGAACACCATAGTGTAATGGTGTGTCCGAACGTCGTAACCGTGCTTTATTAGATATGGTGCGATCAATGATGTCTCTTACCGATTTACCACTATCATTTTGGGGTTATGCATTAGAGACAGCTACATTCACATTAAATAGGGCACCATCTAAATCTGTTGAGATGACACCGTATGAACTATGGTTTGGCAAGAAACCTAAGCTGTCATTTCTTAAAGTTTGAGGTTGCAATGCTTATGTGAAAAAGTTTCAACCTGATAAGCTCAAACCCAAATCGGAGAAGTGCATCTTCATAGGATACCCAAAAGAAAATGTTGGGTACACCTTCTATCACAGATCCGAAGGCAAGATATTCATTGCTAAGAATGGATCCTTTCTAGAGAAGGAGTTTCTCTCGAAAGAAGTGAGTGGGAGGAAAGTAGAACTTGATGAGGTAAATGTACCTGCTCCCTTATTGGAAAATAGTTCATCACGGAAATATGTTCCTGTGACTACTACACCAATTAGTGAGGAAGCTAATGATGATGATCATGTAACTTCAGATCAAGTTGCTACCGAACCTCGTAGGTAAACCAGAGTGAGATCCGCACCAGAGTGGTACGGTAATCTTGTTCTGGAGGTCCTGTTACTTGACCATGACGAGCCTACGAACTATGAGGAAGCGATGATGAGCCCAGATTCCGCGAAATGGCTTGAGGCCATGAAATCTGAGATGAGATCCATGTATGAGAACTAAGTATGGACTTTGATTGACTTGCCCATTGATCGGCGAGCCATTGAGATTAAATGGATCTTCAAGAGGAAGACGGACGCTGATAGTAGTGTTACTATCTACAAAGCTAGAATTGTCACAAAAAGGTTTTCGACAAGTTCAAGGTGTTTACTACGAAGAGAGTTTCTCACTCGTATCTATGCTTGAGTCTGTCCGAATCAAGTTAGCAATTGCCGCATTTTTATGAAATCTGGCAAATGGATAAACAAAACTGCATTCTTTAGTGGATTTATTAAAGAAGAGTTGTATATGATGCAACTAGAAGGTTTTTTCAATCCTAAAGGTACTAACAAAATATGCAAGCTCCAGCGATCCATCTATATACTGGTGCAAGCATCTCGGAGTTGGAATATATGCTTTGATAAGTTTATCAAAGCATATAGTTTTATACAGACTTGCAGTGAAGCATGTATTTACAAGAAAGTGAGTGGGAGCACTACAACATTTCTGATAAGTATATGTGAATGACATATTGTTGATCGGAGATAATGTAGAATTATTCTGCAAAGTATAAAGGAATGTTTAAAAGGAGTTTTTCAAAGAAAGACCTCGGTGAAGCTGCTTACATATTGAGCATCAAGATCTATAGAGATAGATCAAGACGCTTGATAAATTTTTCAATGAGTACATACCTTGACAAGATTTTGAAGTAGTTCAAAATGGAACAGTCAAAGAAGGAGTTCTTGCCTGTGTTACAAGGTGTGAAGTTGAGTAAGACTCAAAACCCGACCACGGCAGAAGATAGAGAGAGAATGAAAGTCATTCCCTATGCCTCAGCCATAGGTTCTATAAAGTATGCCATGTTGTGTACCAGACCTATTGTATACCCTGCCCTGAGTTTGGCAAGGGAGTACAATAGTGATATAGGAGTAGATCACTGGACATTGGTCAAAATTATCCTTAGTGGAATAAGGATATGTTTCTCGATTATGGAGGTGACAAAAGGTTCGTCATAAAGGGTTACGTCGATGCAAGTTTTGACACTGATCCAGATGACTCAAAGTCTCAATCTGGATACATATTGAAAGTGGGAGCAATTAGCTAGAGTAGCTCCGTGCAGAGCATTGTTGACATAGAAATTTGCAAAATACATACGGATCTGAATGTGGCAGACCCGTTGACTAAACTTCCCTCACAAGCAAAACATGATCACACCTTAGTACTCTTTGGGTATTAATCACATAGCAATGTGAACTAGATTATTGACTCTAGTAAACCCTTTGGGTGTTGGTCACATGACGATGTGAACTATGGGTGTTAATCACATGGTGATGTGAACTATTGATGTTAAATCACATGGCGATGTGAACTAGATTATTGACTCTAGTGCAAGTGGGAGACTGAAGGAAATATGCCCTAGAGGCAATAATAAAGTTATTGTTTATTTCCTTATATCATGATAAATGTTTATTATTCATGCTAGAATTGTATTAACCGGAAACATAATACATGTGTGAATACATAGACAAACAGTATGTCGCTAGTATGCCTCTACTTGACTAGCTCGTTGAATCAAAGATGGTTAAGTTTCCTAGCCATAGACATGAGTTGTCATTTGATTAACGGGGTCACATCATTAGAGAATGATGTGATTGACTTGACCCATTCCGTTAGCATAACACTTGATTGTTTAGTTTGTTGCTATTTCTTTCTTCATGACTTATACATGTTCCTATGACTATGAGATTATGCAACTCCCGTTTACCAGAGGAACACTTTGTGTGCTACCAAATGTCACAACGTAACTGGGTGATTATAAAGGTGCTCTACAGGTGTCTCCGAAGGTACTTGTTGGGTTGGCGTATTTCGAGATTAGGATTTGTCACTCCGATTGTCGGAGGTATCTCTGGGCCCACTCGGTAAAGCACATCACTATAAGCCTTGCAAGCATTGCAACTAATGAGTTAGTTGCGGGATGATGTGTTACGGAACGAGTAAAGAGACTAGCCGGTAATGAGATTGAACTAGGTATTGAGATACTGACGATCGAATCTCGGGCAAGTAACATACCGATGACAAAGGGAACAACATATGTTGTTATGCGGTTTGACCGATAAAGATCTTCGTAGAATATGTAGGAGCCAATATGAGCATCCAGGTTCCGCTATTGGTTATTGACCGGAGACGTGTCTCGGTCATGTCTACATAGTTCTTGTCGGGGATATACCCCGCGGTATAAACCCCCGGATGTATGACCCAGCTAGAATTTGGCGATTCACTGGCAACCCACTTGGACATGGCGGTTTACGGTTCATTGGTAATCCGGCAGGCGGGTCAGAGGAGCGACAAGACCCGGTGGCCCAACGGGCGGTTTATGGAAGGCCGGATCATGCTATGGTGGGCCGGTTTAAGAGAAAAGGCGTGAGGAATATTTACTTTACAAGGAAGACCCGGACTTGTATCCGGTTTGTATTAGAAGGGAGACTAGTCCTAATCCTAATAGGACTCCACATGTAACCCGCCCCTTCAACATATATAAGGAGGGGCAGGGCTCCCCAAAGAGGGACAAGCAAGAAGAAACAATCTTAGGGCTAGACACAAAGAGGAGAGCTGGTTTACGGCGACTCCCTCGTGATGATAATGAGACCTAGCCTCAAACAGCATGTAGGGTTTTTACCGGATGATGTTTCCCGGGGCCCGAAGCTGTCTAAATCCCTGTCTTGTGTTGCGTCTCTCGATTCCACTCAACCCCTCTCAAGCTACCACATAGATGCGTTGGCCTCGCGACTAAGTCCTGACACTAAGGACGTCTGACGTGACAATTCCACGACAGTTCTCGAACCCGTAGGGTCCGCACGCTTAAAGTTCGATGACGGTTAAATTATGAGTTTATGTGTTTTGATGTACCGAAGGAGTTCGGAGTCCCGGATGAGATTGGGGACATGACGAGGAGTCTCGAAATGGTCAAGATGTAAAGATCGATATATTGGACGACTATATTCGGACATCGGAAAGGTTCCGAGTCATTTGGGTATTTTCGGGAGTACCGGGGAGTTACGGGAATTCGTATTGGGCCTTAATGGGCCATACGGGAAAGGAGAGAAATGCCTCAAAGGGTGGCCGCACCCCTCCTCATGGGCTGGTCCGAATTGGACTAGGGAGGGGGGGTGCCCCCTTCCTTCCTTCTCCTTTTCCCTTCCCTTTCCTTCCCTCCTACTCCTACTACTTGGAAGGGCTCCTAGTTCTACTAGGAAAGGGGGAATCCTACTCCCGGTGGGAGTAGGACTCCCCTAGGGCGCACCATAGAGAGGGCCAGCCCTCCCCCTCCTCCACTCCTTTATATACGGGGGCAAGGGGCACCCCAAAGACACAAGAATTGATCTCTTGATCTTTTAGCCGTGTGCGGTGCCCCCCTCCACCATAATCCACCTCGGTCATATTGTAGCGGTGCTTAGGCGAAGCCCTGCGTCGGTAGAAAATCATCGTCGTCACCACGCCGTCGTGCTGACAAAACTCTCCCTCAACACTCGGCTAGATCGAAGTTCGAGGGACGTCATCGAGTTGAACATGTTTAGAACTCGGAGGTGCCGTGCGTTCGGTACTTGATCGGTCGGATCGTGAAGACGTACGACTACATCAACCGCGTTGTGCTAACGCTACCGCTTTCGGTCTACGAGGGTACGTGGACAACACTCTCCCCTCTCGTTGCTATGCATCACCGAAATTGCTACATTCCCCAACAACTTCTTCAGTTGTGCTGATCCTAGTAGCTAAACAGGATCAGCACAACTGAAGAAGCTGTTGGGGAATGTAGCAAGTGTCTTTCTTCAATGATGATGATGATGTGGCATGTGAAAAATCGATCCGGCGCTGTGAAAAATCAATCCTAGGGCTGGGCATCACCCTAGACTTGTGCCAAGCTTGGGGGAGCTTCCCCTGAATCGTATCACCATCACTCTTATTATCTTTACCTATCTTACTTCGATCCTTAGTTATTTCATGATTTAGAAGAATAAAAGTTTAGTATGTTATATTTTTGATACTTTCTTGATCTATCTATCTATGTAATCGAGTTAAGAGTTATATAATAAAGAGTAGTTTGAGTTTTGATTCTTTACTTTTATGCTTCAATCTTAGCAATGGAAAATAATAAAAAGATCATATGCTAATCCCATGGAAAGTAATGACTTTACATAAAGAAAAGTATAATTGATAAATTTGCTGGAAGTTAACAAACATAGTATTGGTCAATGATGCAATTCATGAAAGATTAATAAGGGAAGAGAAGATTCACATATAAATATACTATCTTGGACATCTTTTATGATTATGAGCCCCTATTAAATATTCTATGTCAATTTGTTGGCGTTGGACAAGGAAGACAATGTAATGAGTTATGTTTTCTTATATTCACATAGAAGTTATATTGTCATGGATCCTCCAACATGTGCTGCTTTCTCCATATCTTTTGCTAGCAAAAAATCCGCACCAAGTAGAGATACTACTTGTGCATCCAAAACCTTGAATCCCAGTTTCATGCCATGAGAGTCCACTATATCTACCTTTGGATTTACTAAGTAAGTTGTCATCCATGCATAAAGCACTAAAAATTGCTCATAAATATGTTTGATCTTTTATTGTAAGGGAAAATAAGCTTTGTACGATCTTGTGATGGTAAAGAAATAAAAGTGACATACTGCATAATAAATGTTGCTATCACAAGGGGCAATATAAAGTGACGTTCCTTTACATTAAGAGCTTGCACATCCAAAAATAAAAAATGCATGATAACCTCTGCTTCCCTCTGCGGAGGGCCTGCCTTTTATTTTTATGTATTTACTTTTGAGTCAATAGTGTTCTTCTCTATTCCGTTTTCATTTTTTTCTCTTTGCAAGCATCATGTGGCGGGGAAAGATTTAGGCATATATATATCCAGTTGGATGTGAGTGATCATGAGTTATTGTTGTTGACATCATCCTTGAGGTAAATAAGTTGGGGGGAGAAACTATAAGCCCCTATCTTTATATGTGTCTGACTAAAACTTTTGCTCCATATATATGCCGTGAGTGTCAGCAATCATTGTAGGTCAAATGATAGTTGAGTATGTGGACTTTCTAAACAGCTCTTACATGAGACCCTTCCCGAGAATATGATGAATTGTAATTGCTTTGTTGATTGAGAACATAGGTTGTTAGTTTTCAAGAAAAGTTTATACTTTATACTTCGTTATTGTGATGAATTGTTACTTGATCTTGAGAAGTTTTATGATAATATATTACTGCTATGATAACGATCATGATGCTACTATGTCCGTATTTGGTTTTTATCAACATCTCTCTCTAAACATGTGGTCATGATTATCGATATCGGCTTTCGCTCGAGGACAAGCGAGGTCTAAGCTTGGGGGAGTTGATACGTCCATTTTTCATTATGTTTTCCTACTATTATTTATAATGTTTTTATCATTAAAACACTTTATAATGCAATTATAATGCCTCTTCTCTCTTAATTTGCAAGATTTACATGAAGAGGGAGATTGCCGGTAGCTGGAATTCTCGACGTGAAAAAGCTACATTAGAGATACCTATTCTGCACAAGTCCAAATGAGCTGCAATTTCACGGGGAATTTTTATGGAATATATGAAGAATACCGTGGCAAAGAAGTACCAAAGGGGATCCACTAGCTTCCCACAAGGCAGTAGGGCGCGGACACCCCCAGGGCGCACCCTAGTGCCTTGTGGGGACGTTGGTAGGCCTCCGGCCCCCATCTTCTGCTACATGAAGGGGTTTGACCTAGAAAAAGTCAAGAGATGATTTTTGGGAGGAAGTGCCACCATCTTGAGGCGGAACCTGGGCAGGAGCACTTTTTTCTCCAGGGAGCGATTTCGTCAGGGACACTTCCCTTCAAGAGGAGGAAATCGAAGTCATCGTCACCACCAACGACCCTCTCATCATGGGAGGATCAATCTTCATCAACATCCTCACCAGTACCATCTCATCTCAAACCCTAGTTCATTTCTTCTATTCAATCTCTGTCTAAAAACCTCAGATTGGTACCTGTAGGTTGCTAGTAGTGTTGATTACATCTTGTAGTTGATGTTACTTTGTTTATTTAGTGGAAGATTATATGTTTAGATCCTTGATGATATTCAATACCTCTCTGATCTTAACATGAATATGATTTGTGAGTAGTTACTTTCGTTCTTGAGGACATGGAAGACGTCTTGTCATAAGTAATCATGTGAATTTGGTATTCATTTGATATTTTGATGGTATGTATGTTGTTGCTTCCTTTAGTGGTGAATGTCAACTACATGACACTTAACCATACTTGGGCCTAAGGGAAGATATTGTGGAGTAATAAGTAGGTGATGGGTTGCTAGAGTGATAGAAGCTTAAACCCTAGTTTATGCGTTATTCCGTAAGTGGCTGATTTGGATCCATATGTTTCATGCTATGGTTAGATTTATATTAATTCTTCTTTCGTAGTTGCAGATGCTTGCGAGAGGGGGTAATCATAAGTGGGAGGTGATATGTCTCCAACATATCTATAATTTTTGATTGCTTCATGCTATTATATATATTCTATTTTGGATGTTTAATGGACTTATTTATGCACTTTTATATTATTTTTGGGACTAACCTATTAACCGGAGGCCCAGCCCAAATTGCTGTTTTTTTTGCCTATTTCAGTGTTTCGCAGAAAAAGAATATCAAACGGAGTCCAAGCGGAATGAAACCTTCAGGAGCGTGATTTTTGGAACAAACATGATCCAGAGGACTTGGAGTGGACGTCAAGCATTCAATGAGGAGGCCACGAGGCAGGGGGCGCGCCTATCCCCCCTAGGCACGCCCTCCACCCTCATCGGCCCCTCGTGGCTCCACCGACCTAATTCTTCCTCCTATATATATACCTACGTACGCTGAAAACATCTAGGAGCACCACTAAACCCTATTTCCACCGCCCCAACCTTCTGTACCCAAGAGATCCCATCTTGGAGCCTTTTCCGGAGCTCCGGCGTAGGGGGCATCGATCACGGAGGGCCTCTACATCAACTCCATGGCCCCTCCGATGATGTGTGAGTAGTTTACCTCAGACCTTCGGGTCCATAGTTATTAGCTAGATGGCTTCTTCTCTCTCTTTGGATCTCAATACAAAGTTCTCCTCGATTCTCTTGGAGATCTATTCGATGTAATCTTCTTTTGTGGTGTGTTTGTCGAGATCCGATGAATTGTGGGTTTATGATCAAGATTATCTATGAACAATATTTGAATCTTCTCTGAATTCTTTTATGTATGATTGGTTATCTTTGCAAGTCTCTTCGAATTTTCAGTTTGGTTTGGCTAACTAGTTTGATCTTTCTTGCAATGGGAGAAGTGCTTAGCTTTGGGTTCAATCTTGCAGTGCTTGATCCCAGTGACAAAAAGGGAAACAACACGTATTGTATTGTTGCCATCGAGGATAAAAAGATGGGGTTTATATCATATTACATGAGTTTATCCCTCTACATCATGTCATCTTGCTTAAAGCGTTACTCCGTTCTTATGAACTTAATACTCTAGATGCATGCTGGATAGCGGTCGATGTGTGGAGTAATAGTAGTAGATGCAGGCAGGAGTCGGTCTACTTGTCACGGACGTGATGCCTATATACATGATCATACCTAGATATTCTCATAACTATGCTCAATTCTATCAATTGGTCGGCAGTAATTTGTTAACCCGCCATAATACTTATGCTATCATGATAGAAGCCACTAGTGCAACCTATGGCCCCTGGGTCTATCTTCCATCATATTAATCTCCCGTCAACTAGCTATTTCTGTCACCGTTTATTTTGCAATCTTTACTTTCAATCTATATCATAAAAATACCAAAAATATTTATCTTATTATTATTATCTCTATCAGATCTCACTCTTGAGAGTGGCCGTGAAGGGATTGACAACCCCTTTATCGCGTTGGTTGCAAGGTTCTTATTTGTTTGTGTAGGTACGAGGTGACTCGCGCGTGGTCTCCTACTGGATTGATACCTTGGTTCTCAAAAGCTGAGGGAAATACTTACACTGCTTTGCTGCATCACCCTTTCCTCTTCAAGGGAAAACCAATGCATTGTCTAGAGGTAGCAAGAAGGATTTCTGGCGCCGTTGCCGGGGAGATCTACGCCAAGTCAAGACATACCAAGTACCCATCACAACTCTTATCCTTTGCATTACATTATTTGCCATTTGCCTCTTGTTTTCCTCTCCCCCACTTCACCCTTGCCGTTTTATTCGCCCTCTTTTCCTTTCGCCCACTCTTTCCGTTCGCCTCTTTTTCGCTTGCCTCTTATTGCTTGTTGCCCTTATGGCCCTGCCTAGATTTGGTGATCTTCACCTTAAAAGGTTGGAAGAGATTGAAAGCAACATCAGAAGCTTTATGACTTTACAATTTGAGCATAATAATTTCTTTAGAAACAAGCTTAAAGAACAAAAAGGCTTTATGGAGTACATGAATAAAGAGCTTGATGACATGTCTAAGGAATTTTATGGTTTGAAATCTCAGATTGCTCATTTTGAAAAATTAATTGCTGAAATTTTGGATAAGCAGGCCACCTTAGTTAATAAGATGGCTGCTAAACCGGAAAGTTTTTATGAGAATAAAGATGAAGATCTAAAAGTAATTGATGTGTCCCCTATTAAATCCTTGTTTTGCAATATGAATCTTGATAATGATGGGACTGGAGATGAGTCAACTTTAGTTCGAAGGCGTCCCAAAAATTCAGAGTTTTTAGATCTTGATGCAAAAATTGGTAAAAGTGGGATTCGAGAGGTTAAAACTTCAGATAGCAACAAACCCACTATCTTGGATTTCAAGGAATTTAATTATGATAATTGCTCTTTGATAGATTGTATTTCCTTGTTGCAATCCATGCTAAATTCTCCTCTTGCTTATAGTCAAAATAAAGCTTTTACTAAACATATCGTTGATGCTTTAATGCAATCTTATGAAGAAAAACTTGAGTTGGAAGTTTCTATCCCTAGAAAACTTTATGATGAGTGGGAACCTACAATTAAAATTAAAATTAAAGATCATGAATGCTATGCATTGTGTGATTTGGGTGCTAGTGTTTCCACGATCCCAAAAACTTTGTGTGATTTGCTAGGTTTCCGTGAATTTGATGATGGTTCTTTAAACTTGCACCTTGCGGATTCCACTATTAAAAAACCTATGGGAAGAATTAATGATGTTCTTATTGTTGCAAATAGGAATTATGTGCCCGTAGATTTCATTGTTCTTGATATAGATTGCAATCCATCATGTCCTATTATTCTTGGTAGATCTTTCCTTAGAACGATTGGTGCAATTATTGATATGAAGGAAGGGAATATTAGATTCCAATTTCTATTAAGGAAAGGCATGGAACACTTCCCTAGAAAGAAAATTAAATTACCATATGAATCTATTATGAGAGCCACTTATGGATTGCATACCAAAGATGGCAATACCTAGATCTATCTTCGCTTTTATGCCTAGCTAGCGGCGTTAAACGATAGCGCTTGTTGGGAGGCAACCCAATTTTATTTTTGTTCCTGTTTAGTAATAAATAATTTATCTAGCCTCTGTTTTGGTTGTGTTTTTTTGTGTTTAATTAGTGTTTGTGCAAAGTAGAACCGTTGGGAAGACTTGGGGAAAGTCTTTTTGATCTTGCTGTAAAAAACAGAAACTTTAGCGCTTGCAAGAATTGCTGCCATTTTTGATTGGAGAGTGCTATTTAGTTAATTCTTTTTGAATATGATTAATAGATATATTCCTCAAATCCAGCAGTTATTTTAGAATTTTTGGGGTTCCATAAGTATGTGTTAGTTACAGATTACTACAGACTGTTCTGTTTTTGACAGATTCTGTTTTTCGTGTGTTGTTTGCTTATTTTGATGAATCTCTGGCTAGTAATGGAGTTTATAAACCATAGAGAAGTTGGAATACAGTAGGTTTAACACCAATATAAATAAAGAATGAGTTCATTACAGTACCTTGAAGTGGTGTTTTCTTTTCTTTCGCTAACGGAGCTCGCGAGATTTTCTGTTAAGTTTTGTGTTGTGAAGTTTTCAAGTTTTGGGTAAAGATTTGATGGATTGTGGAACAAGGAGTGGCAAGAGCCTAAGCTTGGGTATTCCCAAGGCACCCCAAGGTAAAATAAAAGGACACCAAAGAGCCTAAGCTTGGGGATGCCCCGAAAGGCATCCCCTCTTTTGTCTTCGTCCATCGGTAACTTTACTTGGAGCTATATTTTTATTCACCACATGATATGTGTTTCGCTTGGAGAGTCTTGTATGATTTGAGTCTTTGCTTTTTAGTTTACCACAATCATCCTTTCTGCACACACCTTTTGATAGAGACACACATGAATCAGAATTTATTAGAATACTCTATGTGCTTCACTTATATCTTTTGAGCTATATAGTTTTTGCTCTAGTGCTTCACTTATATCTTTTAGAGCACGGTGGTGGTTTCATTTTATAGAAATAATTGATCTCTCATGCTTCACTTATATTATTTTTAGAGTCCTTTAGAACAACATGGCAATTTGCTTTTAGGCATAATAAAAAGCTTTCATATAAGTGCATTGAATACTAAGAGAATTTTGATACTTGATGATTGTTTTGAGATATGGAGATAGTGATATTAAAGTTATTCTAGTTGAGTTGTTGTGAATTTGAGAAATACTTGTGTTGAAGTTTGCAAGTCCCGTAGCATGCACGTATGGTAAACATTGTGTAACAAATTTGAAACATGATGTGTTATTTGATTGTCTTCCTTATGAGTGGCGGTTGGGGACGAGCGATGGTCTTTTCCTACCAATCTACCCCCCTAGGAGCATGCGCGTAATACTTGGTTTTTGATGACTTGTAGATTTTTGCAATAAGTATTTGAGTTCTTTATGACTAATGTTGAGTACATGGATCATGCGCACTCTCACCCTTCCATCATTGCTAGCCTCTTCGATACCGTGCATTGCCCTTTCTCACTTTGAGAGTTGGTGCAAACTTCACCGGTGCATCCAAACCCCGTGATACGATACGCTCTATCACACATAAACCTACTTATATCTTCCTCAAAACAGCCACCATACCTACCTATTATGGCATTTTCATAGCCATTCCGAGATATATTGCCATGCAACTTTCCACCGTTTCGTTTATTATGACATGCATCATTGTCATATTGCCTTGCATGATCATGTAGTTGACATTGTATTTGTGGCAAAGCCACCATTCATAATTCTTTCATACATGTCACTCATGAGTCATTGCACATCCCGGTACACCGCTAGAGGCATTCATATAGAGTCATATCTTGTTCTAGTATCGAGTTGTAATCATTGAGTTGTAAATAAATAGAAGTGTGATGATCATCATTAATAGAGCATTGTCCCAGAAAAGAAAAAAAGAGAAAGGCCAAATAAAAAAAGAAGGCCCCAAAAAATAAAAATAAAAATAAAAAGTGGCAATGCTACTATCCTTTTTTCCACACTTGTGCTTCAAAGTAGCACCATGATCTTTACGATAGAGAGTCTCTTGTTTTGTCATTTTCATATACTAGTGGGAATTTTTCATTATAGAACTTGGATTGTATATTCAAACAATGGGCCTCCTCAAGTGACCTAGGTCTTCGTGAGAAAGCAAGTTGGATGCACACCCACTTAGTTTCTTTTGTTGAGCTTTCATACATTTATAGCTCTAGTGCATCCGTTGCATGGCAATCCCTACTCCTTGCATTGACATCAATTGCTGGGCATCTCCCTCGCCCATTGATTAGCCGCGTCAATGCGAGACTTTCTCCTTTTTGTCTTCTCCACATAACCCCCTTCATTATATTCTATTCCACCCATAGTGCTATATCCATGGCTCACGCTCATGTATTGCGTGAAAGTTGAAAAAAGTTTGAGATTACTAAAGTATGAAACAATTGCCTGGCTTGTCGTCGGGGTTGTGCATGATGAGAGCATTCTTGTGTGACGAAAATGGAGAATGACCAAACTATATGATTTTGTAGGGATGAACTTTCTTTGACCATGTTATTTTGAGAAGACATGATTGCTTAGTTAGTATGCTTGAAGTATTATTTATTTTATGTCAATATTAAACTTTTATCTTGAATCTTTCGGATCTGAACATTCATGCCACAATAAAGAAAATTACATTGATAAATATGTTAGGAAGCATTCCACATCAAAAATTCTATTTTTATCATTTACCTACTCGAGGACGAGCAGGAATTAAGCTTGGGGATGCTTGATACGTCTCCAGTGTATCCATAATTTTTGATTGCTCCATGATATTATATATTCTGTTTTGGATGTTTAATGGGCTTATTTATACACTTTTATATTATTTTTGGGACTAACCTATTAACCGGAGGCCCAACCCAAATTGTTGTTTTTTGCCTATTTCAGTGTTTCGTAGAAAAAGAATATCAAACGGAGTCCAAACGGAATGAAACCTTCGGGAGCGTGATTTTTGGAACAAACGTGATCTAGATGACTTGGAGTGGATGTCAAGCAATCAACGAGGAGGCGATGAGGCAGGGGGCGTGCCTACCCCCTGGACGTGCCCTCCACCCTCGTGGGCACCTCGTGGTTCCACCGACCTACTTCTTCCTCCTATATATACCTACGTACCCTAAAAACATCCAAGAGCACCACGAATCCCTATTTCCACCGCCACAACCTTCTGTACCCAAGAGATCCCATCTTGGGGCCTTTTCCGGACCTCCGCTGGAGGGGCATCGATCACGGAGGGCCTCTACATCAACTCCATGGCCCCTCCGATGATGTGTGAGTAGTTTACCTCAGACCTTCAGGTCCATAGTTATTAGCTAGATTGCTTCTTCTCTCTCTTTGGATCTCAATACAAAGTTCTCCTCGCTTCTCTTGGAGATCTATTCGATGTAATCTTCTTTTGCGGTGTGTTTGTCGAGATCCGACGAATTGTGGGTTTATGATCAAGATTATCTATGAACAATATTTGAATCTTCACTGAATTATTTTATGTATGATTGGTTATCTTTGCAAGTTGATACGTCTCCAACGTATCTATAATTTATGAAGTATTCATGCTATTATATTATCAACCTTGGATGTTTTATATGCATTTATATGATAATTTATATTAATTTTGGGACTAACCTATTAACCTAGAGCCCAGTGCCAGTTTCTGTTTTTCCTTGTTTTTGAGTTTTGCAGAAAAGGAATGCCAAACGGAGTCCAATTGACATGCCAATTTTTGATGATTTTTCATGGACCAAAAGAAGACCCCGAAGTAAAAGAGTTGGGCCAGAAGAGTCCTAGGCTGTCCACAAGGGCGGGGGACACGCCCACCCCTCCCCCCCAGGCGCATGGGCCTGCCTCGTGGACGACTTGGGCACCTTCTTGACGTGAGACCGACACCAAAAATTCCTATAAATACAGAAACCTCCAGAAAATAACCTAGGTCGGGAGTTCCGCCGCTAGAAGCCTCCGTAGCCACCGAAAACCAATCTAGGCCGTCTCTGGCACCCTGCTGGAGGGGGCCATTATCACCGGAGGGCATGGAGGAGGATCCCGGAGGGGCCACTATCATCAAGAAGGCCAAGGACCATAGGGAGAACCTCTACCCATCCAAGGGGGAGGCCATGGAGGAGGAAGCACAAGGGGGGGAACCTCTCCTCCTCTCTCTCGGTGGCATCGGAGTGCCATCGGGAGGGGAATCATCGCCGCGGTGATCGTCTTCATCATCATCACCATCATCATCACCATCCTCATCCCTTTTACGCGGTCCACTCTCCCGCACCCCGCTGTAATCTCTACTTGAATATGGTGCTTTATGCCACATATTATGATCCAATGATGTGTTGCCATCCTATGATGTTTTGATTAGATATCTTTTGTCTTTGGGTTGATTGATGATCTAGATTGGTACGAGTTGTATGTTTTATTTTGGTGATGTCCTATGGTGCCCTCCGTGTCGCGCAAGCGTGAGGGATTCCTGCTGTAGGGTGTTGCAATACGTTCATGATTCGCTTATAGTGGGTTGGTGAGTGACGGAAACACAAACCCGAGTAAGGGGATTGTTGCGTATGGGATAAAGGGGACTTGATGCTTTAATGCTATGGTTGGGTTTTACCTTAATGATCTTTACTAGTTGCGGATGCTTGCTAGAGTTCCAATCATAAGTGCATATGATCCAAGTAGAGGAAGTATGTTAGCTTATGCCTCTCCCTCATATGAAATTGCAATGACGACTATCGGTCTTGTTAACAATTGCCTAGGACAATTCCGCATACCGATCCACCATTATTCCACACTCGTTATTTATAATATTTAATAATATATTCTAACTTTATGATAATAGCACCTACTTTAATATTTTAGCTCTCCAATATCATGCAAAGTTATCCTCTTCATACCCACAACGTAGTTTTATTTCTCGTTGCCAGTTGGAAGCAAACGTACGGTGTACGTAGAGTCGTATTAGTGGCAGATAGGGCTTGAGAGAATATTGATCTTACCTTTAGCTCCTTGTGGGTTCGACACTCAATACTTATCACTTTCACCTTTGGAAATTGCTACGATGATTCCGTGCACTTGGGGATTATCAAGCTCTTTTCTAGCGCCGTTGCCGGGGAGCAATAGCGTGGGGTTAATATTCTCGTGTGTGCTTGTTTGCTTTCTTCACTAAGTAGATTTTGTTTTTCCTTTTTGTGTCTGTTTAGTTGTGGGTGAAACATACAATTTTTTTAAAGAATGAAAATACAATTTTTTTACTTGCCTCTCATGCCTAAAAAGTTTTTCAAAAAGAGAAGCGATTGGAAACTTATGCATTGAAGAAGTGAGGGTCAACCTTGAGCACTCGTGTTCATGCTCACAGAAACAATGTAGATTTTTTCATGGAAGTTTCTCTGTAAATAATTATCCCCTTATATATATCCATTGTATTATAAAAATAATGTGCCAAGCTTTGGTTTTAGGATGATTAGATTGCTTGTTTACTATGTGCAGAACAAAAAATAGAAACTTTGGCTGTAGCGCGTGATTTTACATTTTCTTACTGTAAATTCAAATGGGTATGAAACCTTTTGCACATTACTTTTGTACAAATTGTTAAAATTGTCAAATTTATTTCATAATTTTGGGAGTTACAGAAGTTTACTAAACCTCCAGATTAGTACAGACTGTCCTGTTTTAGACAGATTCTGTTTTTCGTATGTTGTTTGCTTATTTTGATGCATCTATGGCTAGTATCGGAGGGTATGAACCATAGAGAAGTTGGAATACAGTATATATAGTTCTAATATGAAATTGGAATGAGTTTTAAACAGTACCTGAAGGTAGTGATTTGCTATATTATACTAATAGATCTCACAAAGTTTTTGTTAAAGTTTTGTGTGGATGAAGTGTTCGAAGAACGAGGAGTTTCCGATGTGAGAAGAATAAAGAGAGGCAAGAGCTCAAGCTTGGGGATTCCCAAGGCACCCCAAGTAAATATTCTAAGGATACTCAAGCATCTAAGCTCGGGGATGCCCCGGTTGGCATCCCATCTTTCTTCTTCAACAAATATCGGTATACCTCGGTTTTTGTTTTGTTCACATGATTTGTGTCCTTTGTGTTTTGCTTTTTCTTTAAGAACCATGATAGTATGAGATGTCCCTTCATAAATTTATATAATACTTCATGTGCTTCACTTATATCTTCTAAGTATGATCTTATAGAATCGCTCTTTGAGCTTCACTTAAATCTTTTGAGTATGGCTTTATAGAATGCTTAGTGTGCTTCACTTATACATTTTGAGCTTGGATATTGGTTAGTCTATATTAATTTTAGAACGCTCGATGAACTTCACTTATATCTTTTGGAGTATGAATAATACTATCATCTAAAGCGGGTTTGGAAGAGTTTCAACTTTAGGAACTAGTGATCCAGCTATTTCGAATGGGAAGAATTTTGCTTATGTGGAGAGTAGGAAAATTTCTATGCTTGTAGATCTTGAAAAAGAATGCTTTATGTGATGGTATTATTGTTGAAATCATTCATGATGCTACTGAAAACTATTATGAGGGAGGAGTACATGCTTGTAGGAGTTGCAATAATATCATGTTTCCTCTCTATGTGCTTAAAGTTTTGAAGTTATACTTGTTTTGCCTTCCTATGCTAGTTGACTCTTGTTCCCATAAATTGTGTGCTCACAAAATCCCTAGGCATAGGAAGCGGGTTAGGTTTAAAGGTGCTAGTCATATTCTTCATGATGCTCTCTTTATGTTTCAATTCTTATCTTTTATGTGAGCATCATTGAAATCATCATGCCTAGCTAAAAGGCATTAAAGAGAAACGCTTGTTGGGAGACAACCCAATATTTACCCTTACTATTTTTGTGTGTTCTCATGATTAAGATATTGTATTAACCATGTATATAGCTTTTTTTCAATAAAGTGCCAAGTAAGACCTTTGGGAAGACTTGGGTGAAAGTTAATGTGATCTTGCTGTAAAAAACAGAAACTTTGCGCTCACAAGATTAGCTGCCATTTTTTTTTACACAAGAGTGCGATTAAGTTGATTATTTTCGCAAAAGATTGATCGACAAATTCCTCACTTCCACAAATTTATTTCATATTTTTTTGAGTAGCAGAAGTATGGTTAGTGTTCAGATCATTACAGACTGTTCTGTTTCTGACAGATTCTATTTTCATTGCATAGTTTGCTTGTTTTCTAGTTTCTATGACTTATATTTCTCAATATAAATTGTAGAAATGATGTGGTACAGTAGGCATTGCGTGAGAAAAATTATGAGCCTTGTCTTTGACAGTACAAAAGTGAATGGTTTACTCTTTATCATACTAACCTATCTCACGAAGTTCCATTAAGTTTTGTGTGATTGAAGTTTTCAAGCTTTGGGTGAGATATCGATATGAGGAGAATAAGGAGTGGAAAGACCCTAAGCTTGGGGATGCCCAAGGCACCCCAAGGTAATATTCAAGGAATACTCAAGCGCCTAAGCTTGGGGATGCCCCGGAAGGCATCCCCTCTTTCGTCTTCAAAAACTATCGGTATACCTTACTCGGAGCTATATTTTTATTCGTCACATGATATGTGTTTTGCTTGGAGCGTATTTTCAATTTTACTTGCTATTTGAATAAAATCATTGGATATTAAATCTTGAATGAGAAAAAAGGGGAATCCTCCCATGGCTAGTTAATTATTTGACTACTCAGTGTCCTTCACTTATATCTTTTTGGAGTAGTTTGTCATTTACTCACGTGCTTCACATATATCTTATGAGTAAATGGTTGAATGAATTGAATATCATAAATCTGAATTTATATATGTTTCATATGCTTATACTATGGGGAGTAATGAATTCACACTGAATAAGTATAGGTAGTAAACTTACTAAAAGTTAGCAAACGTAGAATTGGTCACTTGAACAATTCATGAAAGAATATTGAAGGAAGAGAGATTTCACATATAAATATACTATCTTGGACATCTTTTGTAATTTTGAGCACTCATTAAAATATGACATGCTAAAAGGTTGATGTCGGACAAGGAAGACAACGTAATGGGTTATGTTTTCTTATATCCAAAATAAAGTATATTGTCTTGGATCATCCAACATGTTGAGCTTGCTTTTCCCCCTCATGCTAGCCAAATTCTTTGCACCAAGTAGAGGTACTACTTGTGCTTCCAAACATTCCTTAAACCAGTTTTGCCATGAAAGTCCACCATACCTACCTATGGATTGAGTAAGATCCTTCAAGTAAGTTGTCATCGGTGCATGCAATAAAAATTTCCCTCTAAATATGTATGATCTATTAATGTGGAGAAAATAAGCATTATACGATCTTGTGATGTGCAAGAAATAAAAGCGACGGACTGCATAATAAAGGTCCATATCACAAGTGGCAATATAAAGTGACATTCTTTTGCATTAAAATTTTGTGCATCCAACCATAAAAGCGCATGACAACCACTGCTTCCCTCTGCGAAGGGCCTATCTTTTACTTTTATCTTCTACCTTATGCAAGAGTCATGGTGATCTTCACCTTTCCTTTTTACATTTTATCCTTTGGCAAGCACATTGTGTTGGAAGGAT
>NC_041382.1:369942999-369946832 GCF_002162155.2 Triticum dicoccoides | reverse complement strand
GGCGAATCTATAAGCCCCTATATTTCTCTGTGTCCGATTAAAACTTTGAACCCATAAATATCACGTGAGTGTTATCAATTGTGAAAGATTAAATGATATTTGAGTATCTGGAGTTTGCTAAATCAAAGCTCTGACATAGAACCTTCCTGAAAATAAGATGAACTGCAATTGTTTGATGACTGAGAATATAGTTTGTTAGTTTCGAGAAAGTTTATGATCTATACTTTAACATATGAATAGCTTGTTACCTGATCATGAAAAGTTTTATGAAAATAAGCTACTGTTATGATACATAATGATGCTAGAAAACTTGATTGGAGCTATCATTGATGAAACTTATGCACTTGCTAGCATTCACACTTACTAAATTATTTCTTTTATCATTTACCTACTCGAGGACGAGCATGAATTAAGCTTGGGGATGCTGATACGTCTCCAACGTATCTATAATTTATGAAGTATTCATGCTATTATATTATCAACCTTGGATGTTTTATATGCATTTATATGATATTTTATATGATTTTTGGGACTAATCTATTAACCTAGAGCCCAGTGCCAATTTTTGTTTTTTCCTTGTTTTTGAGTTTTGCAGAAAATGAATACCAAACAGAGTCCAATTGACGTGCCAGTTTTTGATGATTTTTTATGGACCAAAAGAAGACCCAGGAGTAAAAGAGTTGGGCCAGAAGAGTCCCGGGCCGTCCACGAGGGTGGGGGGCGCGCCCACCCCCCAGGCGCGTGGGCCTGCCTAGTGGACGACTCGGGCACCTTCTTGACGTGAGACCGACGCGAAAAATCCCTACAAATATAGAAACCTCCAGAAAATAACCTAGATCAGGAGTTCCGCCGCCAGAAGCCTCCATAGCCACCGAAAACCGATCTAGGCCCTCTCTGGCACCCTACTGGAGGGGGCCATCATCACCGGAGGGCATGGAGGAGGATCCCGGAGGGGCCATTATCATAATGAAGGCCAAGGACTAGAGGGAGAACCTCTCCCCATCCAGGGGGAGGCCATGGAGGAGGAAGCACAAGGGGGAGAACCTCTCCTCCTCTCTCTCGGTGGCATCGGAGTGCCATCGGGAGGGGAATCATCGCCGCGGTGATCGTCTTCACCAACATCACCATCCTCATCTCTTTTACGCGGTCCACTCTCCCGCACCCCGCTGTAATCCCTACTTGAACATGGTGCTTTATGCCGCATATTATGATCCAATGATGTGTTGCCATCCTATGATGTTTTGATTAGATATCTTTTGTCTTTGGGTTGATTAATGATCTAGATTGGTACGAGTTGTATGTTTTATTTTGGTGCTGTCCTATGGTTCCCTCCATGTCGCGCATGCGTGAGGGATTCCCGCTGTAGGGTGTTGCAATACGTTCACGATTCACTTATAGTGGGTTGGTGAGTGACTGAAACACAAACGTGAGTAAGGGGATTGTTGCGTATGGGATAAAGGGGACTTGATGCTTTAATGCTATGGTTGGGTTTTACCTTAATGATCTTTACTAGTTGCGGATGCTTGCTAGAGTTCCAATCATAAGTGCATATGATCCAAGTAGAGAAAGTATGTTAGCTTATGCCTCTCCCTCATATGAAATTGCAATGACGACTATCGGTCTTGTTAACAATTGCCTAGGACAATTCCGCATACCGATCCACCATTATTCCACACTCGCTATTTATAATATTTAGTAATATATTCTAACTTCATGATAACAACACCTACTTTAATATTTTAGCTCTCCGATATCATGCAAAGTTATCCTCTTCATACCCACAACTTAGTTTTATTTCTCGTTGCTAGTTGGAAGCAAACGTTCGGTGTACGTAGAGTCGTATCAGTGGCAGATAGGGCTTGAGAGAATATTGATCTTGCCTTTAGCTCCTTGTGGGTTCGACACTCCATACTTATCACTTCCACCTTTGGAAATTGCTACGATGATTCCCTGCACTTGGGGATTATCACAAGTCACTTCAAATTTTCAGTTTGGTTTGGCCTGCTAGATTGATCTTTCTTGCAATGGGAGAAGTGCTTAGCTTTGGGTTCAATCTTATGGTGCTCGATCCCAGTGACAGAAAGGGAAACGACACGTATTGTATTGTTGCCATCGAGGATAAAAAGATGGGGTTTATATCATATTGCATGAGTTTATCCCTCTACATCATGTCATCTTGCTTAAAGCGTTACTCCGTTCTTATGAACTTAATACTCTAGATGCATGCTGGATAGCGGTTGATGTGTGGAGTGATAGTAGTAGATGCAGGCATGAGTCGGTCTACTTGTCACGGACATGATGCCTATATACATGATCATACCTAGATATTCTCATAACTATGCTCAATTCTATCAATTGCTCGACAGTAATTTGTTCACCCACCGTAATACTTATGCTATCATGAGAGAAGCCACTAGTGAAACCTATGGCCCCCGGGTCTATCTTCTATCATATTAATCTCCCGTCAGCTAGCTATTTCTATCACCGTTTATTTTGCAATCTTTACTTTCAATCTATATCATAAAAATACCAAAAATATTTATCTTATTATTATTATCTCTATCAGATCTCACTCTTGCAAGTGGCCGTGAAGGGATTGACAACCCCTTTATCGCGTTGGTTGCGAGGTTCTTATTTGTTTGTGTAGGTACGAGGTGACTCATGCGTGGTCTCCTACTGGATTGATACCTTGGTTCTCAAAAACTGAGGGAAATACTTACGTTGCTTTGCTGCATCACCCTTTCCTCTTCAAGGGAAAACCAACGCATGCTCAAGAGGTAGCAGGAGGCTTGTTCAAGTAAGAATAACACCCAAGCACCGGTCCACCCACATATCAAGTTATCAAAGTAGCGAACGTGAATCAAATGAACATGTTGAAAGTGACTAGATGAAATTCACATGTGTCCTTGAGAATGCTTTGCTTACTATAAGTGAACATTCTGGCCTGTCCTTTGCTATAAAAAGGATTGGGCTACCTTGCTGCACCTTTGTTACTATTACTACTTGTTGCTCGTTAGAAATTGCCTTGCTATCAAACTATCTGTTACCGATAATTTCAGTGCCTGCAGAGAATACCTTTGCTGAAAACTGTTTGCCATTTCCTTCTGTTCCTGTTGGGTTCGATACTCTTACTTGCCGAAAGGACTATGATTTGATCCCCTATACATGTGGGTGTTGGGGAACGTAGTATTTCAAAAAAATCCTACAATCACGCAAGATCTATCTAGGTGATGCATAGCAATGAGAGGGTAGAGTGTGTCCACGTACCCTCGTAGGCTGAAAGCGGAAGTGTTTAGTAATGCGGTTGATGTAGTCGAGTGTTTTCGTGATTCAACTGATCCTAGCACCGAACGTACGGCACCTCCGTGTTTAGCACATGTTCAGCTTGATGACGTCCCTCGAGCTCTTGATCCAGTTGGGGACGAGGGAGAGTTTCGTCAGCACGATGGCATGTTGACGGTGATGATGAAGTTACCGGCAGGGCTTCGCCTAAGCACTACAATGATATGACCAAGGACTGTAACTGTGGAGGGGGGCACCGCACACGGCTAAGAGAAGACTTGGTGTGCCTTTGGGATGTCCCCCTCCCACGTATATAAAGGAGGGGGAAGAGGAGGCCGACCCAAGGGGGCGCACCATAGGGGGGAGTCCTACTTGGACTCCCGGTCCAAGTAGGATTCGGCCCCCCTTTCCTATTCCAACTAGGAGAAGGAGGGAAGGAGGAAGAGGAGAGAAGGAAGGAGGGGGGCACCGCCTCCACCCCTTTTCCAATTCGGATTGGCAAGGGGAGCACCACCTCCTGGCCGGCCCTCTCTCTTCTCAACTAAGGCCCA
>NC_041382.1:369937487-369942661 GCF_002162155.2 Triticum dicoccoides | reverse complement strand
ATCCGAAACGACCCGAACCATTGCATTGTCCGAATGTAACCTTCCAATATATGAATCTTTACCTCTTGACCATTTCGAGACTCCTCATCATGTCCGTGATCTCATATGGGACTCCAAACAAACTTCGGTCATCAAATCACATAACTCATAATACAAATCGTCATCGAATGTTAAGCGTGCGGACCCTACGGGTTCGAGAACTATGTAGACATGACCGAGACACATCTCCACTCAATAACCAATAGCGGAACCTAGATGCTCATATTGGCTCCTACATATTCTACGAAGATCTTTATCGGTCAACCCGCATAACAACATGCGTTGTTCCCTTTGTCATCGATATGTTACTTGCCCGAGATTCGATCGTCGGTATCTTCGTACCTAGTTCAATCTCATCACCGGCAAGTCTCTTTACTCGTTTCATAATGCATCAGCCCGCAACTAACTCATTAGTCACATCACTTGCAAGGCTTATAGCGATGAGCATTACCGAGAGGGCCCTGAGATACCTCTCTGATACACGGAGTGACAAATCCTAATCTCGATCTATGCCAACTCGACAAACACCATCAGAGACACCTGTAGAGCATCTTTATAATAACCCAGTTATGTTGTGATGTTTGATAGCACACAAGGTGTTCCTCTGGTATTCAGGAGTTGCATAATCTCATAGTGAGAGGAACATGTATAAGTCATGAAGAAAGCAATAGCAATAAAACTAAACAATCATTATGCTAAGCTAACGGATGGTTCTTGTCCATCACATCGTTCTCTAATGATGTGAACCGATTCATCAAATGACAACACATGTCTATGGTTAGGAAACTTAACCATCTTTGATTAACAAGATAGTCAAGTAGAGGAATACTAGGGACACTCAGTTTTGTCTATGTATTCACACATGTACTAAGCTTCCGGTTAATACAATTCTAGCATGAATAATAAACATTTATCATGATATAAGGAAATATAAATAACAACTTTATTATTGCCTCTAGGGCATATTTCCTTCAGTCTCCCACTTGCACTAGAGTCAATAATCTAGATTACATAGTAATGATTCTAACACCCATGGAGTCTTGGTGCTGATCATGTTTTGCTCGTGAGAGAGGCTTAGTCAAGGGTCTGCAACATTCAGATCCATATGTATCTTTCAAATCTCTATGTCTCCCTCCTTGACTTGATCGTGGATGGAATTGAAGCATCTCTTGATGTGCTTGGTTCTCTTGTGAAATCTGGATTCCTTTGCCAAGGCAATTGCACCAGTATTGTCACAAAAGATTTTCATTGGACCCAATGCACTAAGTATTACACCTAGATCGGATATGAACTCCTTCATTCAGACTCCTTCATTTGCTGCTTCCGAAGCAGCTATGTATTCCGCTTCACACGTAGATCTCGCCATGACGCTCTTCTTGGAACTGCACCAACTAACAACTCCACCAGTCAATATAAATAAGTATCCGGTTTGTGACTTAGAGTCATCCGGATCAATGTCAAAGCTTGCATCGACGTAACCATTTATGACGAGCTCTTTGTCACCTCCATAAATGAGAAACATATCCTTAGTCCTTTTCAGGTATTTCAGGATGTTCTTGACCGCCGTACAGTGATCCACTCCTGGATTACTTTGGTACCTCCCTGCTAAACTAATAGCAAGGCACACATCAGGTCTGGTACACAGCATTGCATACATGATAGAACCTATGGCTGCGGCATAGGGAATGACTTTCATTTTCTCTCTATCTTCTGAAGTGGTCGGGCATTGAGTCTGACTCAACTTCACACCTTGTAACACAGGCAAAAACCCTTTCTTTGACTGATCCATTTTGAACTTCTTCAAAACTTTATCAAGGTATGTGCTTTGTGAAAGTCCAATTAAGCATCTTGATCTATCTCTATAGATCTTGATGGCCAGTATATAAGCAGCTTCACTGAGGTCTTTCATTGAAAAATTCTTATTCAAGTATCCTTTTATGCTATCTAGAAATTCTGTATTATTTCCAATCAATAATATGTCATCCACATATAATATTAGAAATGCTACAGAGCTCCCACTCACTTTCTTTAAATACAGGCTTCTCCAAAAGGCTGTATAAAACCATATGCTTTGATCACACTATCAAAGCATATATGCCAACTCCGAGAGGCTTGCACCAGTCCATAAATGGATCGCTGGAGCTTGCACACTTTGTTAGCACCTTTAGGATCGACAAAACCTTCTGGTTGCATCATATACAACTCTTCTTTAAGATATCCATTAAGGAATGCAGTTTTCACATCCATTTGCCAAATTTCATAATCATAAAATGCGGCAATTGCTAACATGATTCGAACAGACTTAAGCATCGCTACGGGTGAGAAGGTCTCATCGTAGTCAACTCCTTGAACTTGTCGAAAACCTTTCACAACAAGTCGAGCTTTGTAGATAGTAACATTACCGTCAGCATCAGTCTTCTTCTTGAAGCTCCATTTATTCTCTATGGCTTGCCGATCATCGGGCAAGTCAACCAAAGTCCATACTTTGTTCTCATGCATGGATCCCATCTCCGATTTCATGGCCTCTAGCCATTTTGCGGAATCTGGGCTCATCATCGCTTCCTCACAGTTCGTAGGTTCATCGTGGTTAAGTAACATGACCTCCAGAATAGGATTACCATACCACTCTGGTGTGGACCTTACTCTGGTTGACCTATGAGGTTCGGTAGTAACTTGATCAGAAGTTTCATGATCATCATCATTAACTTCCTCACTAATTGGTGTAGGAATCACTGGAACTGATTTCTATGATGAACTACTTTCCAATAAGGGAGCAAGTACAATTACCTCATCAAGTTCTACTTTCCTCCCACTCACTTCTTTCGAGAGAAACTCCTTCTCTATAAAGGATCCATTCTTAGCAACGAATATCTTGCCTTCGGATCTGTGATAGAAGGTGTACCCAACAGTTTCCTTTGGGTATCCTATGAAGACACATTTCTCCGATTTGGGTTCGAGCTTATCAGGTCGAACCTTTTTCACATAAGCATCGCAGCCCCAAACTTTAAGAAACGACAACTTGGGTTTCTTGCCAAACCACAGTTCATATGGTGTCGTCTCAACGGATTTAGATGGTGCCCTATTTAACGTGAATGCAACCGTCTCTAAAGCATAACCCGTGCTTGTCAGGATGTTGAAGATAATGCCTTTGGAGGGAAGTAAGTGGGAGGACAAGGGAACTATGGCCTCCTCGAAGGAGGCTGCTCCGAAGGGAGGAACCGACAATTCCTCTCCTAAGGGGAAGAAGAGGGCCGCCTCTGACGACCCGGAGACCATGGCCTCGAAGCGGGGGAGAAAATCCTCGTCAGAGGGTCCGACGCCGGGGAGTTCCTCGGCGGAACTACGCCCTCAAAGGGATCAGCCCTCCAGCGAGCCGTAAGTAGAGAGAGGTTTTCCTTTTGAGGGATGAGAGAAATCCTTGATTTATATCTGAGAAGAATAACCGAAATTTTACCTTGTAGCTCGGACCTCAGCCCTTCTCAGCAAAGCTCGTCTTCGGGGGATCTTCTTCCGGAGATGATGGAGAGCGGGACGCCTCCCCCTGCCGTACTGCCTAGCGAGGTGGGCGACCCTGAGGTGCTGTCGCGGAGGGTTTCTCTGAATCCGGCAGGGGCGGAAGATAGCTATGTGGCCCCCCAAGGTTCTCCGCGTCCGGCCTTCAAAAGAGGCCATAGGACAAGTGCGGCACCGTCTGGTGCTCGGCCGGAGGAGCTAAAGATTCTGCTGGGGCGAGCTTCTATCTCAGAGGAGCATCGTGCATTGATGGACACGGTGATTGAAAGGATTTCATCCGCAGAAAGCGGATTGCATGAGGCCGTCAAAAGTTTACTAACGGGTTTTGAGGTACGTTAGATAATGTACGATTTGGTTAGTTGCGCATAAGTAAGATGCGCCCTGTGTAGATAGTAGCCCCTGAGACTCTGCGCGTTGTCAAGAAATGATGGCACGCAGAGGATCATAATCCCAGGTCTAAGATGTCGCCTTTGAATGTAGGTGGCGAGGTGTCCATAATCAAGCCGAACTGATGATTTGGCCGAACTAAAGCGGCAACTGGACGTGGCAGATGCCGACATCGCGCTTGTCAACAAGCGGCTTGATGAGGCTTAAGGTATGTAATTCCTCGGGCGGCATCATGTAAGAGGAGCTTCATGCCAGTGTCTTACAATGTGTGTGCTTGACGCAGATGGTACGGCCGCCGTGGAGAATCTTAGGGCAGAACTTGCCCGAGCTAAGGAGCAAGCCAGAAAAAGCGATGCGGCTGCCGAGAAGGCCCTTGAAGAGCTGAGAGCTGAACAGGCTGCTCACTGCCGAAGCAAAGAAGAGATGGCCAAGATGGCCGAGAAGTTAAAGAGCGCTGCAGACCGTTGCAAACTTCTTGAGAAAGAAGACCGGGCGAGACAGACGGACTTAAAGAAGGCCGTTGCCGATGCCAAGGACGCTCGCTCTGCGATGAGAGCTGTGAAGGAGGAGTTGTGTCAGGCCGAACAGATTGCGGCTGGAAAGCCCTTTATGCTGCGGAGGAAGTTTTGCGATCCGAAGTTTGCTCCGTTGGACCGGATGTGGAGTATGGAGGACACCTATCTGGATTTGGCAGCAAGTGCTGCTGATGCGACCGAACACTTTCGAGATCTAAAAGATCGCGAAGTGGAAAAGCTTTTCTGGTCACAGTTCCACAATCCAGAGCGTCCACTGGCAGTGGACGATCTCCTGGCTCAATGGGCCGAACTGAATAGATTGTCCGGACCCGCCATGAAGTACGTCATGGGTCATCTGTGGCCTGGGAGATTGGAGCCGAAGAGTTATTTCAGCTTGGTGCAGCAATTCCTTGACGCGGTGCCGCGTATCAATGCGATGAAGAGGTCAGCATGCATAGAGGGCGCACGGATGGCTCTTGCCCGTGTCAAGACATACTGGGCAGAGATGGAGACCACCGTTGTTGCGTCCCGAGATTCGGACAAAAGCCGAGTACCCTCCAAGCACTATTTTCAGGAAGTCCTTGAAGGCGCTCGTGTAATAGAGACGCAGTGCTCGAAGGATGCTATATTATGATAGCATATGTAATTATAAAGCAATATTTTGATAAATTGTAGTGGCCTTTTATACTTGTGCCTTCAAGTATTGGTAACACCTCCTGT
>NC_041382.1:369885792-369937130 GCF_002162155.2 Triticum dicoccoides | reverse complement strand
AAAGATGGTAGTCGTAGAAGACGCAGAAGACGCATTTTCACACTTCACCCAAAGTCTTGGTCCTACAAAGGAGGTGATAGCGCAGCGGGCCAGGCAACTGGACTATAATGCTTTAACACTTTCACTTAGCCACAGGAGCTTGACAGTGGGACTATTTATGATGAGGACATGACTACCTTGGATACGACCAAAAATATTGCATACATGCATATTTGTCAGGTGATTTCTAATGCAAGCTATTCAATATTCTATTTATGTTATGCAGAACAAAAATACTTCACACACTTTTGCGTTTTGTCTAATTGCAGGTGTATGAGACATTTGTACAATCCACATATGAAGATAAGGGAAAAGGAGAAGTTTAGTTTGTGTTCAAAAAGTCCTCTCACGTCACTTTTGGGCCAAAAGAATATAGAGTCCAGGTCTCTCACGTTCTGGATTCAGATTCGGACTGCACAGACATACCTGACTCAAAACGCCAACAACTTTTTCATACGGACTCCGAATTGGGTGATTCTTTTTTTCTTGGAAACTAGATTTCGTGCTATTTCCAATACAATTGGATTCACCTTCAAATTCGTCCGGAGCGTTGAGTTACGGATGAAACAATCTGACGTTGCAGCAGAATCCGAGTCAAACTACAAGCCCAAAGGTGTTGCATCACCTCCACTTGGGCCCATGAGCCTTATACGACCTAGGGTTAGTTTTAGGCTGCCTTGGGACGTCCTCCCACCTCCTTGGCCGCCACCCCTTGCTCCTATATAAGTAGATGATAGAGGCAAAGGTATCCCGTCTTTCGATGAGATGATGGATATCGCTTTGGTGGCAGTCGACTTTGACGATCCGACTACGAACGTGCGAGGACGTCGCGCCTTAGCAATCGCTAAACCAACTCCGAGAGGTTATTGACCACGCCGGAGCACGATCAACCTGACCACGAGGGTCTGTTTCCTGCGAGCAAACGAAGAACAAGCAAGAAACTGAGATTGCAATCTGGATATTGCGAATATAAGATGAAAGCTTTATTGATCAAGGTGGGGTTCTGTGACGCCTTTGTCTGGTCGTTGAATACAAACGAAGTACGTGAAGTTGCAGCTATGGCGAACTTTTAATCTAAACAAAACCCAAAGTCTAAACGATGCCCTAAGGGCTGTATATATGGAGGAAGAGGGGGGAATTTCGTGACCCTTGGTGGAGGGGTCCGAAATCAACCCTATCTCTTGTTTCCCCACACATACGGACTCTAAAAATAGCCTATACTTATGTATTTCGAAATTACATGGGCCTGGCCCAATAATAAGGTGACGCAGCACCTATAATAGCCTCGGGACGAAATTTATGAAGTGGCATCTTGTATATTTCGTCCAAGGCTTCATGCACCCATTATGGTGGCTTCAAAGTCCTGAAATCATCACTTGTAACTCCGTTCTTGTTCCCCTTGCGCATGCCTCATCTCCATGCTTGTTCTTAATCCAATGTTCATCCTTCTCCAAGCTAGGCCCTTCATTTGTAAGCAAAACAAATGTATCCAATTTAGGCAGCATCGTATTCTCATGAACATTAGAATCATTACCAAGAAACGAAAGTACCTGGTAATTTAGTTGGCGTGCGCGAGCTCTAGTAATTGGTCCAGTATTTATAGCAGCAGGGGCTGTGGGTGTAACAATTGTATTGATGTCCTCATCAGTAGATCCATCTAGTAGCTTTTTCCTTGGGATTTGTTTAGTTAAAAGTTAGCCATTGCAACTTCGTGTACTTCGTTTGTGTCCAACGACCAGACCAAGACCGCTTCCGGATCCCCACCATTATCAATACTTCATATATATTTGCGATATTCAGATTGCTTTATCATATTCTTGCTCGTTCTTCGATTGCTTGCAGGAATAGACCTTTGTGGTCAGGCTGACCGTGCTTCCAGCATCGTCAGTAACCTCAGGAGATTGGTTTAGCGGTTGCTAAGGCGCAACGTCGTGCACGTTTGTAGTCGGATCGTCAAAGTCGTCTCCACCAAATCGATAGTTATCATCTCATCGAAAGATCGGGACCCTCGCCTCTATCAAGTGGTAACAAAAATATTATTGAATAGCTTGCATTAGAAATCACATGACAAATATGCATGTATGCAATATTTTTGGTCGTATCCAAGGTAGTCATGTCCTCATCACCAACATTTGACCAAAGACATGATTCAGAGCTGATGCATATAATGCCAAAACCCGCGACACCGAACACTCCCTAAGGTGTTCGGTCTTTATGAGTGCGGGCAAAACAACACTCTTTATTAAAAATCCCCTAGTGTCCAGGTACGCGCAAAAATTCTGACGTGGCCACATGCCAAGACGCCAGCCTCCTCCTTGGTTATATCATAGAAAACCAGGGGATATGTAGCAACAAGAGACAGTAAAAAAGGTTTACGCAGGGTCTTAATCTAAAAAGAATCCTTAGGACGGGTCCCTACTGCACGTCTGCGCCTGTGCCTCCGTTGTGCCGTATCCTGGACGGGCGCCGCACGACGTTCATCTACGAAAGAGAGGAACTGAGCTGAAAACGGGTCATGCCGAACAAAAGTTTGAAATAAGCAAAGTATAAAGTAAAATATATAGAACTGAGCTTTATTGTCTCTTATTGTATATGTACGGAGCCCCTAGTGCGGGGGTATATAGCCACTAAGTCTGCATCAATGATGATTTTGTACCGAACTCGTCTATCCGCGTTCGTGGTCTTTAATGACCTATTCCGAAATTTTTGGCTGGTGAAGCCATTTTACTGTGGGGCTATCAAAGCGGCCGCACAGTCCTCCGCTTGGGGGAGGGGCACATCAATGCTTCCCCTTTAAAGAGATGATGCCTCGTGGACCGGGCATCTTAAGCGTTAGAGATGCATAATGCGGTATTGCGTTAAAGCGGGCGAAAGCTTCGCGTCCCAGTAGTGCTTGATAGCGACTGGAGAATGGGACGATGTGGAAGGTCAGCTTTTCGCGGCGGAAGTTATCGGTAGAGCCAAATATAACTTCGAGCCAGAGAAAACCCATGCAATGGGTGTCCGGACCAGGCGTGACCCCTTGAAAGGCGGTTTTGCTGCGGCGGATTCTTGCTGGGTCTATCCGCATGTGGCGGATTGTGTCCTGATATATCAGGTTTAGTCCACTGCCACCGTCCATAAGGACATTTGAAAACTGGAGTCCGCCAATTATTGGATCTACCAAGGCAGTCCAGCCTGCGTTCCTGATACTTCTAGAATAATCCAGCTGATCGAAGATGATTGGTTTTGACAACCAATGGCGGGACCCCTTTGGGATAGGTCGTGTGGTGCGTACCTTTATGGGCGCCGCGCGTTTTGTTATGTGAAGTAAGTTTACTATTTTTACTTCTTGTGGGAAGTTCTTTTGTTTCCTGGTGCTCTGCATTTGGGGTTCGTCCTCGTCTTCGCTTGGTGTGTCGAGCCCCTTGTTGATGAGGACATGACTACCTTGGATATGACCAAAAATATTGCATATATGCATATTTGTCAGGTGATTTCTAGTGCAAACTATTCAATAATCTATTTATGTTATTCAGAACAAAAATACTTCACACACTTTTGTGTTTTGTCTAATTGCAGGTGTATGGGACATTTGTACAATCCACATATGAAGATAAGGAAGAAAGAGATGATTATTTGCTGTCCAAAAAGTTCTCTCACGTCAGTTTTGGCCCAAGAGAAGATAGAGTCCAAGTCTCTCACGTTCTGGATTCAGATTCGGACTGCACAGACACACCTGACTCAAAACGCACACAAGTTTTTCATACGGACTCCGAATTGGGTGATTCTTTTTTTGTTGGAAACTAGATTTCGTGCACTTTCCAACCCAATTGGAATCACCTTCAAATTCGTCCGGAGCGTTGAGTTGTGGACGAAACAATCTGATGCTGCAGCAGAATCCGAGTCAAACTACAAGTCCAAAGGTGTTACATCACCTCCACTTGGGCCCATTGGCCTTGTACGACCTAGATTTAGTTTTAGGCTGCCTTGGGACGTCCTCCCACCTCCTTGGCCGCCACCCCTTGCTCCTATATAAGTAGATCCATCTAGTAGCTTTTCCTTGGGATTTGTTTAGTTAAAAGTTAGCCATTGCAACTTCGTGTACTTCGTTTGTGTCCCACGACCAGACCAAGACCGCTTCCGGATCCCCACCATTATCTATACTTCATATATATTCGCAATATTCAGATTGCTTTATCATATTCTTGCTCGTTCTTCGATTGCTTGCAGGAATAGACCTTCGTGGTCAGGTTGATCGTGCTCCAGCGTGGTCAATAACCTCTCGGAGTTGGTTTAGCGATTGCTAAGGCACAACGTCGTGCACGTTTGTAGTCGGATCGTCAAAGTCGTCTCCACCAAATCGATAGTTATCATCTCATCGAAAGATCGGGACCCTCGCCTCTATCACTTGTGTTCGGCGTTGAGTCTGCTGGATTATTTGAAAACCCAACAATCTCTGTGGGTATGGTTAGCAGGCTTACCGGGAGTACTGTGTATTTGACATATACTGTCCAGGATTTTGTTTAAGTTGGATGGATCATCCCTGTTATCCTGAAGGGGTGGCTTTGTCTGATTCTGTCGTGAGCTCTTGAATCCGGCGTTGACTGCCATGCTCTTCGGACTTTTTTCCTTAGTCTGGCAACGGTCCTTGTTGTGTCGTGGTTTTCCATTTCCATCCCTAGTTTCGGATGTACTTGGGTCGCTGGGACTGCATCTTGCCAACCAGCTGTCCTCTCCTGCACAAAAGCGGGTCATGAGGCTTGTTAGTGCGGCCATTGTTCTTGGCTTTTCTTGGCCGAGGTGTCTGGCGAGCCATTCGTCTTGGACGTTTTGCCTGAAAGCTGCTAAGGCTTCGGCGTCCGGACAGTCGACTATCTGATTCTTTTTATACTTGTGCCTTCAAGTATTGGGAACACCTCCTGTGCGGCCGTTTTAAGATATATATATATATATATATATATATATATATATATATATATATATATAATCTGAAAGATGGCAGTCGTTGGCTTCAGCCGCCACACACATAGTGCGGGGGTGCTCGCAGAAGACGCATTTTCACACTTAACCCAATGTCTTGGTCCTACAAAGGAGATGATAGCCCAGTGGGCCAGGCAACCAGACTATAATGCTTTAACACTTTCACTTAGCCATAGGAGCTTGACAGTGGGACTAATTAGGTAGCCCCTTGGTGGCGATTGCGCTCGCCCGAGTTCGGGGCGCGTATGTGCCTGGCCGGGAAACGACCCTTCGTTAAAACGGAGGAATCCTATAGATTCCGATAGGTCATCGGGTGGCTGACCAGTCTCATGCTACGTCATGACAGTCAGTTTTCGGCTTTCTCTACTGAGGCGCTCGCCCGGCCTAACCGGGGCACAATCGCAGTAGTTCTCCTGGTGCTACCTTAGCCAATAGAGCGGAACGTAAGGTAGCCGAACTCAGGAGCCGGGCAACCCAACATTTGACCAAAGACATGATTCGGAGCTGATGCATATAATGCCAAAACCCGCGACGCCGAACACTCCCTAAGGTGTTCGGTCTTTATGAGTGCGGTCAAAACAACACTCTTTATTAAAAAGCCCCAAGTGTCCAGGTACACGCAAAAATTTTGACGTGGCCACATGCCAAGACGCCAGCCTCCTCCTTGGTTATATCAGAGAAAACCAGGGGATATGTAGCAACAAGAGACGGTAAAAAAGGTTTACGCAGGGTCTTAATCTAAAAAGAATCCTTAGGACGGGTCCCTACTACACGTATGCGCATGTGTCTCCATTGTGTCGTATCCTGGACGGGCGCCGCACGACGTTCATCTGCGAAAGAGAGGAACTGAGCTGAAAATGGGTCGTGCCGAACAAAAGTTTAAAATAAGCAAAGTATAAAGTAAAATATATAGAACTGAGCTTTATTGTCTCTTATTGTATATGTACGGAGCCCCTAGTGCGGGGGTATATGGCCACTAAGCCTGCATCAATGATGATTGTGTACCGAACTCGTCTATCCGCGTTCGTGGTCTTTAATGACCTATTCCGAAATTTTTGGCCGGTGAAGCCATTTTACTGTGGGGCTGTCAAAGCGGCCGCACAGTCCTCCGCTTGGGGGAGGGGCACATCAATGCTTCCCCTTCAAAGAGATGATGCCTCGTGGACCGGGCATCTTAAGCGTTAGAGATGCATAATGTGGTATTGCGTTAAAGCGGGCGAAAGCTTCGCGTCCCAGTAGTGCTTGATAGCGACTGGAGAATGGGACGATGTGGAAGGTCAGCTTTTCGCGGCGGAAGTTATCGGTAGAGCCAAATATAACTTCGAGCCGGAGAAAACCCATGCAATGGGTGTCCGGACCAGGCGTGACCCCTTGAAAGGAGGTTTTGCTGCGGCGAATTCTTGCTGGGTCTATCCCCATGTGGCGGATTGTGTCCTGATATATCAGGTTTAGTCCACTGCCGCCGTCCATAAGGACATTTGAAAACTGGAGTCCACTAATTATTGGATCGAGTACCAAGGCAGTCCATCCTGCGTTCCTGATACTTCTAGAATAATCAACCTGATCGAAGATGATTGGTTTTGACAACCAATGGCGGGACCCCTTTGGGATAGGTCGTGTGGTGCGTACCTTTATGGGCGCCGCACGTTTTGTTATGTGAAGTAAGTTTACTGTTTTTACTTCTTGTGGGAAGTTCTTTTGTTTCCTGGTGCTCTGCTTTTGGGGTTCGTCCTCGTCTTCGCTTGGTGTGTCGAGCCCCTTGTGTTCGGCGTTGAGTCTGCCGGATTGTTTAAAAACCCAACAATCTCTGTGGGTATCGTTAGCAGGCTTGCCGGGAGTACTGTGTATTTGACATATCCTGTCCAGGATTTTGTTTAAGTTGGATGGATCATCCCTGTTATCCTGGAGGGGTGGCTTTGTCTGATTCTATCGTGAGCTTTTGAATCCGGCATTGACTGTCGTGCTCTTCGGACTTTTTTCCTTAGTCCGGCGACGGTCCTTGTTGCGTCGCGGTTTTCCATTTCCATCCCTAGTTTCGGATGTACTTGGGTCGCTGGGGCTGCATCTTGCCAACCAGCTGTCCTCTCCTGCACAAAAGCGGGTCGTGAGGCTTGTTAGTGCGGCCATTGTTCTTGGCTTTTCTTGGCCGATGTGTCTGGCGAGCCATTCGTCTTGGACGTTATGCCTGAAAGCTGCTAAGGCTTCGGCGGCCGGACAGTCAACTATCTGATTCTTTTTAGTGAGGAATCTATTCCAGAATTGCCGACCTGATTCTCCGGGCTGTTGAGTTATGTGACTAAGATCGTCTGCATCTGGAGGGCGGACATAGGTCCCTTGAAAATTTGCTTGGAAAGCGTCCTCGAGTTCTTCCCAACTTTCGATTGTGTTTTCAGGAAGGCTTTTAAGCCAATGCGGGGCTGGCCCTTTAAGCTTAAGGGGTAAGTATTTTATGGCGTGGAGGTCATCTCCTCTAGCCATATGTATGTGGAGAATATAATCCTCGATCCAGACTCCAGGGTCTGTTGTTCCATCATATGCCTCTATGTTTACGGGTTTGAATCCCTCTGGAAATTCATAGTCCAGGACCTCATCGGTGAAACATAGGGGGTGTGCGGCTCCCCTGTATTTGGGTGTGCCAGATTCTGATGATGACTTTATTGCATTGCTTACGAGAGCTTGCTTTCTTGGCCCGTAAATGGACCTGACTGGGCCCTGATGCGAATCCTTAAGTGGGTCGCATGCCGATTTAAGTGCGGCGCCGCTTACCGCTTTATGCTGGCCATGGGGTCGTCTATCTGACCGTGTGGCTTTCTTATTTTTTGAATGCGAGGGCTCTAGGGCCTCTTCGTCGAATTCGGGCAGTAGCTTTCTCCTCGGATAGCTTTTAGTGCGGCGACTGTCGCCGTATTTATCTGCGGTATTGATTACTGTGCTCCATCGGATCCTAAGTGCATCTTCCGCCATTTTTAGCTTCCGCTTCTGCTTTTTCAGGCTGCGTGCTGTTGCAATGAGCCTCTTGTGGAGATTCTTCTGCTTCTCGGGTTTATCTGGCGAAAGGTCGTCCGGAGTGCCGTTTTCACCGGGGGAGGGATGTTCGGTTTCTCTATCCGTGTTGCCCTGTTCGGACGGTTGCTCTAAGGCCTGCTCGTCTACCAGCTCATCCTGCTCTATGGCTGGGTCTTTATCGAGGCGGGGCTTGGGTCGGTGTTTACGCCGACGCTTTGATTGCTTTTCGAGGATCGGTACCCCGTTCCATCCCCTTTTTCCTCGTTGTCGTTTCCTTTAGGGGTATCCACCATGTACACATCGTGAGATGGGGTGGCTGTCCAATGCCCTATGAGCGTTGGCTCATCTGTATCTCCTGCATCGTCGTCCATGCTGTCGTTGTCTGCGGAGTCGAAGTTGAGCACGTCGTTTAAATTGTCGATAGTGGCTACCAAGTGGGTGGTGGGTGGGCTTTGAATTTCTTCATCGTCCGTATCCCATCCTCGCTGACCATAGTCCGGCCAGGGCTCTCCTGATAAAGAGAGAGACTTTAGAGAATTCAGGATGTCGCCAAAAGGCGAGTGCTGAAAGATGTCCGCGGCGGTGAACTCCATTATCGGCGTCCAATTGGATTCGATCGGCAGGGGCACGGGGGGTTCAGAGTTCGGAGAGGAATCCGGCTCCTTGGAGTCACGGGCCATGCGGAACGCGGGGCTGACGTTCGGCTCGATCGCCTTTGAGATCGTAGCCCCCGAGGTGACGTCCAACCTCTCATCCTCGATTGGCGCAATAGGCTCCGAATAAAGGGTCGGAACCGGTGCTTGTGCGGCCTCCAGGGCACTCTTCGGTGGCAGAGCTAGATCATGCCTCTCGACACAGTGCGGCGCGCTCAGCTGTGGCTTGAATCCGTTGAAGATCGAATCCCCGCGGATGTCTGCCATGTAGTTTAAGCTTCCAAACCTGACCTCATGGCCAGGGGCGTAGCTTTCGATCTGCCCCAGGTGGCCAAACGAATTGGCCCGCAGTGTGAAGCCGCCGAAGACGAAGATCTGTCCGGGGAGAAAAGTCTCACCCTGGACCATATCGTCGTTGATGATCAAAAGAGCCATCGAGCCCAAAAGTGACGACACAGAGGAACTCTCAATGAAAACACCAATGTCGGTGTCAAAACCGGTGGATCTTGGGTAGGGGGTCCCAAACTGTGCGTCTAGGCGGATGGTAACAGGAGACAAGGGACACGATGTTTTTACCCAGGTTCGGGCCCTCTCGATGGAGGTAAAACCCTACTCCTACTTGATTAATATTGATGATATGGGTAGTACAAGAGTAGATCTACAACGAGATCAAGGAGGCTAAACCCTAGAAGCTAGCCTATGGTATGATTGTTGTATGATGGAGTTCTCCTACGAACTAGAACCCTCCGGTTTATATAGACACCGGATTGGGTTAGGGTTACACAGAGTCGATTACAATGGTAGGAGATCTTGAATATCCGCATCGCCAAGCTTGCCTTCCACGCCAAGGAAAGTCCCATCCGGACACGGGACAAAGTCTTCAATCTTGTATCTTCATAGTCCTGGAGTCCGGCTGAAGGTATAGTCCGGCTACCCGAACACCCCCTAATCCAGGACTCCCTCACCGGCCTTTACACACGAATGGGCCTCTGTTGGGCCGTGCCACGTGTCGACGTATCATAGGCGCCTATCTGACCCACTAACAAGCTGACATGTGTTTCGTCCGGCCAATAAGAATTTTACACATGGAAATTTCCCATTGGTCGGGGCTGTTAACGGGTTATCGGATCCAAAACCCGACCCGATAGCTTAACGGCGTTCTGTTACGGTGGATGCTACCTGTCGGTCACCCTTGATGAAAGCACTTCTGTGACGCGTGATTTATCATCATGGAAGTGGACACTTCCGTGATGATAATTTTGGTAATATCATGGAACACTTCTACGACAGCGCAGGTATGACTATCTTGATTCTGTCATAAATTTTTCATGGATGTACATGCATGACAAAAAAAAGCGACCTACTGTGACAAACACGTATCATCACGGAAGTGTATTTTTTTGTAGTGATCCATTCTTTCATGAAGAAGTTGTAAGTCTTATTCTATAAGTGTTCTTGATGGATCCTTTGTATACCCAAAGTCCGACCTTTGCTTGAAGACCATGTCGATGCTATCTTGAAGCATGTCTGTGGTACTTCGGTTTTCAATAAGTACTTTTGAAGCATAATCCTAAAATTTCTTTATCAATTATCCAAATACCGCTGTATGAGTAATGTCATGAAATTTCTCTCCCCTTTCCCAAAGGGTTTTCTACGTTATATCCTATCATGGGTATCATGCTCTGTTTGTCCTTGGGAAGGATTTACTCCTAAAATATGTGCTTAAACACATTTTCCTTTCCATTGTTCTGTTTATTCTGAAGATCACCTTTTCCTTTGCATTGTTTTGTTTAACCTTCTGGTGTTTTCTATAACAACTTGGCCAGCATGGAGATGGTGGAGAAGCTTTCTCTCACCACAAGACCACATCCACATCCTTACTACATCCAATGGTTCAACAACAGCGGCAAGGTTAAGGTAACACGTACTGTTCGTGTGCATTTTAGTATCTCTACATATGCTGATTATGTTGATTGTGATGTGGTACCTATGCAAGCATGTTCCTTATTACTTGGTAGACCATGGCAATTTGATAAAAAATCTGTACACCATGGTAGAAACAATCACTATACTCTTGTTCATAAGGATAAAAATATTACTTTGCTTCCTATGACTCCTGATTCCATTTTGAAAGATGATATTAATAGAGCTAATAAAGCAAAACAGGAGACGAATAAGAGTGAAAATCAGATTGTGGCAAAAGAATTTGAGCAACAAATGAAGCCTAATAATAAACCATCTAGTGTTGCTTCTGAAATTAAATTGAAAAGTGCATGTTTATTTGCCACCAAATCTGATATTGATGAGCTAGATTTCAGCAAATTTGTTTGCTATGCTTTTGTGTGCAAAGAGGCATTATTTTCATTCGAGGACGTGCCTTCCTCTTTGCCTCCTGCTGTCACTAACATTTTGCAGGAGTTCGCTGACGTCTTTCCACAAGACGTGCCACCAGGATTACCGCCTATTCGAGGGATTGAGCATCAGATTGACTTAATTTCCGGTGGTTCACTGCCAAACCGTGCACCATACCGTACCAATCCAGAGGAGACGAAGGAGATTATGCGCCAAGTACAAGAGCTTCTCGACAAAGGTTATATACGCGAATCCCTTAGTCCTTGTGCTGTTCCTATTATTCTAGTGCCGAAAAAGGATGGTACATCACGTATGTGTGTTGATTGTAGAGGCATTAATAATATTACTATTCGTTATCGTCATCCTATTCCTAGGCTAGATGATATGCTTGATGAATTGAGTGGCTCTACAATATTCTCCAAAGTTGATTTGCGTAGTGGCTACCATCAAATTCGTATGAAATTGGGAGATGAATGGAAAACAGCATTTAAAACTAAGTTTGGATTATATGAGTGGTTAGTCATGCCTTTTGGGTTAACTAATGCACCTAGTACTTTCATGAGATTAATGAACGAAGTTTTACGTGCTTTCATTGGACGATTTGTGGTAGTCTATTTTGATGATATACTGATTTATAGCAGATCTTTGGAAGAACATTTGGAACATTTACGTGCTATTTTTATTGCTCTACGTGATGCACGTTTGTTTGGTAACCTTGGGAAGTGCACCTTTTCCACCGACCGAGTATCTTTTCTTGGCTATGTTGTTACTCCACAGGGAATTGAAGTTGACAAAGCCAAGATTGAAGCTATTGAGAGTTGGCCGCAGCCCAAAACGGTCACACAGGTGAGGAGTTTTCTTGGCCTCGCTGGATTCTATAGGCGTTTTGTGAGAGATTTCAGCACCATTGCTGCACCTCTCAACGAGCTTACAAAGAAGGATGTGCCTTTTGTTTGGGGTACCGCACAGGAAGAAGCCTTCACGGTATTGAAAGATAAGTTGACACATGCTCCTTTACTCCAACTTCCTGATTTTAATAAGACTTTTGAGCTTGAATGATAGAGGCGAGGGTGTCCCGATCTTTCGATGAGATGATAACTATCGATTTGGTGGAGACGACTTTGATGATCCGACTACAAACGTGCACGACGTTGCGCCTTAGCAATCGCTAAACCAATCTCCTGAGGTTACTGACGATGCCGGAAGCACGGTCAGCCTGACCACGAAGGTCTATTCCTGCAAGCAATCGAAGAACGAGCAAGAATATGATAAAGCAATCTGAATATTGCAAATATATGAGGTATTGATAATGGTGGGGATCCGTAAGCGGTCTTGGTCTGGTCGTTGGACACAAACGAAGTACACGAAGTTGCGTTGGCTAACTTTTAACTAAACAAATCCCCCGGAAAAGCTACTAGATGGATCTACTTATATAGGAGCAAGGGGTGGCGGCCAAGGAGGTGGGAGGACGTCCCAAGGCAGCCTAAAACTAAATCTAGGTCGTACAAGGCCAATGGGCCCAAGTGGAGGTGATGTAACACCTTTGGACTTGTAGTTTGACTCGGATTCTGCTGCAGCATCAGATTGTTTCGTCCACAACTCAACGCTCCGGACGAATTTGAAGGTGATTCCAATTGGGTTGGAGAGTGCACGAAATCTAGTTTCCAACAAAAAAAGAATCACCCAATTCGGAGTCCGTATGAAAAACTTGTGTGCGTTTTGAGTCAGGTGTGTCTGTGCAGTCCGAATCTGAATCCAGAACGTGAGAGACTTGGACTCTATCTTCTCTTGGGCCAAAAGTGACGTGAGAGAACTTTTTGGACAGCAAATAAACATCTCTTTCTTCCTTATCTTCATATGTGGATTGTACAAATGTCCCATACACCTGCAATTAGACAAAACACAAAAGTGTGTGAAGTATTTTTGTTCTGGATAACATAAATAGATTATTGAATAGTTTGCACTAGAAATCACCTGACAAATATGCATATATGCAATACTTTTGGTCATATCCAAGGTAGTCATGTCCTCATCAGCAGGTCACACAAGCTGAGCAAAATCAGAGGCACAATTTGTTCCATACCAAGGGAGTTGTGAAGGAACGTTCTGTGCGCGTCATCATAGACGGAGGGAGCTGCAACAACTTGGCTAGCATGGAGATGGTGGAGAAGCTTTCTCTCACCACAAGACCACATCCACATCCTTACTACATCCAATGGTTCAACAACAGCGGGAAGGTTAAGGTAACACGTACTGTTCGTGTGCATTTTAGTATCTCTACATATGTTGATTATGTTGATTGTGATGTGGTACCTATGCAAGCATGTTCCTTATTACTTGGTAGACCATGGCAATTTGATAAAAATTCTGTACACCATGGTAGAAACAATCACTATACTCTTGTTCATAAGGATAAAAATATTACTTTGCTTCCTATGACTCCTGATTCCATTTTGAAAGATGATATTAATAGAGCTAATAAAGCAAAACAGGAGAAGAATAAGAGTGAAAATCAGATTGTGGCAAAAGAATTTGAGCAACAAATGAAGCCTAATAATAAACCATCTAGTGTTGCTTCTGAAATTAAATTGAAAAGTGCATGTTTATTTGCCACCAAATCTGATATTGATGAGCTAGATTTCAGCAAATCTGTTTGCTATGCTTTTGTGTGCAAAGAGGCATTATTTTCATTCGAGGACGTGCCTTCCTCTTTGCCTCCTGCTGTCACTAACATTTTACAGGAGTTCGCTGACGTTTTTCCACAAGACGTGCCACTGGGATTACCGCCTATTCGAGGGATTGAGCATCAGATTGACTTAATTCCCGGTGCTTCACTGCCAAACCGTGCACCATACCGTACCAATCCAGAGGAGATGAAGGAGATTATGCGTCAAGTACAAGAGCTTCTCGACAAAGGTTATATACGCGAATCCCTTAGTCCTTGTGTTGTTCCTATTATTCTAGTGCCGAAAAAGGATGGTACATCACGTATGTGTGTTGATTGTAGAGGCATTAATAATATTACTATTCGTTATCGTCATCCTATTCCTAGGCTAGATGATATGCTTGATGAATTGAGTGGCTCTACAATATTCTCCAAAGTTGATTTGCGTAGTGGATACCATCAAATTCGTATGAAATTGGGAGATGAATGGAAAACAGCATTCAAAACTAAGTTTGGATTATATGAGTGGTTAGTCATGCCTTTTGGGTTAACTAATGCACCTAGTACTTTCATGAGATTAATGAACGAAGTTTTACGTGCTTTCATTGGACGATTTGTGGTAGTTTACTTTGATGACATATTGATTTATAGCAGATCTTTGGAAGAACATTTGGAACATTTACGTGCTGTTTTTATTGCTCTATGTGATGCACGTTTGTTTGGTAACCTTTGGAAGTGCACCTTTTGCACCGACCGAGTATCTTTTCTTGGCTATGTTGTTACTCCACAGGGAATTGAAGTTGATAAAGCCAAGATTGAAGCTATTGAGAGTTGGCCGCAACCCAAAACGGTCACACAAGTGAGGAGTTTTCTTGGCCTCGCTGGATTCTATAGGCGTTTTGTGAGAGATTGCAGCACCATTGCTGCACCTCTCAATGAGCTTACAAAGAAAGATGTGCCTTTTCTTTGGGGTACCGCACAGGAAGAAGCCTTCTTGGTATTGAAAGATAAGGTGACACATGCTCCTTTACTCCAACTTCCTGATTTTAATAAGACTTTTGAGCTTGAATGTGATGCTAGTGGAATTGGATTAGGCGGTGTGTTATTACAAGATGGCAAACCTGTTGCATACTTTTCTGAAAAATTGAGTGGGCCTAGTCTGAATTATTCTACTTATGATAAAGAATTATATGCTCTTGTTCGGACTTTAGAAACGTGGCAACATTATTTATGGCCCAAGAATTTGTTATACATTCTGATCATGAATCTTTGAAACATATTAAAAGTCAAGCTAAACTGAATCGTAGACAAGCTAAATGGGTTGAATTCATTGAGACTTTTCCTTATGTCATTATACACAAGAAGGGAAAAGAAAATGTTATTGCTGATGCATTGTCTCGCTGCTATACTATGCTTTCACAACTTGACTTCAAAATATTTGGTTTGGAGACCATCAAAGATCAATATGTGCATGATGCTGATTTTAAAGATGTAATGCAGAATTGTAAAGAAGGAAGAATGTGGAACAAGTTCGTCGTTAACGATGGATTTGTGTTTCGTGCTAACAAGCTATGCATTCCAGCTAGCTCCGTTCGTCTTTTGTTGTTGCAGGAGGCGCATGGAGGAGGATTAATGGGACACTTTGGCGTGAAGAAGACGGAGGACGTACTTGCTACACATTTCTTTTGGCCAAAGATGAGACGGGATGTTGAGCGTTTTATTGCTCGATGCACTACATGTCAAAAAGCTAAGTCACGACTCAATCCTCATGGTTTATATATGCCTTTGCCTGTACCTAGTGTTCCTTGGGAGGATATATCTATGGACTTTGTTTTAGGTTTACCTCGAACAAAGAAGGGGAGGGATAGCATATTTGTTGTCGTGGATAGATTCTCGAAAATGGCACACTTTATACCATGTCATAAAAGCGATGATGCTGTTAATGTTGATGATTTGTTCTTTCGTGAAATTATTCGCTTGCATGGTGTGCCAAATACTATCGTTTCAGATCGTGATACTAAATTTCCCACTTTTGGAGATGTTTATGGGCTAAGTTGGGGACTAAACTGCTTTTTAGTACTACTTGTCACCCCCAAACTGATGGACAAACTGAAGTAGTCAATAGAACGTTGTCTACTATGCTTAGGGCTGTTTTGAAGAATAATAAGAAAATGTAGGAGGAATGCTTGCCTCATATTGAATTTGCTTATAATCGTTCATTGCATTCTACTACTAAGATGTGCCCTTTTGAAGTTGTGTATGGTTTCCTACCTCGTGCACCTATTGATTTGTTGCCTCTTCCATCTTCGGAGAAGGTTAATTTTGATGCTAAACAACGTGCTGAATTGATTTTAAAAATGCATGAGTTAACTAAGGAAAACATTGAGCGTATGAATGCTAAATATAAACTTGCTGGAGATAAGGGTAGAAAACATGTTGTGTTTGCACCTGGAGATCTTGTTTGGTTACATTTGCGTAAGGATAGATTTCCTAATTTGCGCAAATCAAAGCTAATGCCACGTGCTGATGGTCCCTTTAAGGTGTTAGAGAAAATAAATGATAATGAATATAAACTTGAGCTGCCTGCAGATTTTGGGGTTAGTCCCACTTTTAACATTGCAGATTTGAAGCCTTATTTGGGTGAGGAAGATGAACTTCCGTCGAGGACGACTTCATTTCAAGAAGGGGAGGATGATGAGGACATCAATACAATTGTTACACCCACAGCCCCTGCTGCTATACATACTGGACCAATTACTAGAGCTCGCGCACGCCAACTAAATTACCAGGTACTTTCGTTTCTTGGTAATGATTCTAATGTTCATGAGAATATGATGCTGCCTAAATTGGATACATTTGTTTTGCTTACAAATGAAGGGCCTAGCTTGGAGAAGGATGAACAGTGGAGCAAGAACAAGCATGGAGATGATGGCATGCGCAAGGGGAACAAGAACGGAGTTACAAGTGATGATTTCAGGACTTTGAAGCCACCATAATGGGTGCAGGAAGCCTTGGATGAAATATACAAGATGCCACTTCATAAATTTCGTCCCGAGGCTATTATAGGTGATGCGTCACCTTTTTATTGGGCCAGGCCCATGTAATTTCGAAATACATAAGTATAGGCTATTTTTAGAGTCCGTATGTGTGGGGAAACAAGAGATAGGGTTGATTTCGGACCCCTCCACCAAGGGCCACGAAATTCCCCCTCTCTTCCTCCATATATACAGCCCTTAGGGCACCGTTTAGACTTTGGGTTTTGTTTAGATTAAAAGTTCGCCATAGCTGCAACTTCGCGTACTTCGTTTGTGTTCAACGACCAGACAAAGGCGTCACAGAACCCCACCTTGATCAATAAAGCTTTCATCTTATATTCGCAATATCCAGATTGCAATCTTAGTTTCTTGCTTGTTCTTTGTTTGCTCGCAGGAAACAGACCCTCGTGGTCAGGTTGATCGTGCTCCGGCGTGGTCAATAACCTCTCGGAGTTGGTTTAGCGATTGCTAAGGCGCGACGTCCTCGCACGTTCGTAGTCGGATCGTCAAAGTCGACTTCCACCAAAGCGATATCCATCATCTCATCGAAAGACGGGACACCTTTGCCTCTATCACATGGTCTCTGATAACGAGTGAAATACCTGCTTTAAATACCATTCCTCAGCTTGCCCTTGGAGGGACATGTCAAATAGTCCTACTTTTTGCTTATCGCACTACTTGTATCATTCTGCTTCGACGCACCTTTTTGAATAAACAATGCATAGTCCTAGACTATTATCACATTCTCTATTCTTCTTATATATATATATATATATATATATATATATATATATATATGTTCATTCATGACATTCAGCAACCGTACACTCTGGTACAGCCAATACGCCAGGGGCTTAAGCGTACCCCATAATATGGCGTGAGAAGTCCGAACACTTTCGACAGTGCGGCACCCCGAACTTATAGCATTATATGCATCAGCTCCGAATTATGTCTTGGGTCAATAGTTGGGTTTGCCCGGCTCCCATGTTTTGGTACCTTATGTTCCGCTATATCTGCTAAGGTAGCACTGGGAGAACTACTGCGATTGTGCCCCGGTTCATCTGGGCTAAGCACCTCAGTAGAGAAAGCTAAAACTGACTTTCGTGATAAGGCGAGAGCTGGTCGTTGTTCGAGAGGTCTCGATTCCCTAAAGATTTATGCCGCTTAAAGCGAGGAGTCGGCTTTGTCCGGCTTAAGGCGTGTATAGCGCCCCGAATTCGGCCTTCCGAATACTAGGGGATTCGCCAAATTTAAAATTGTAGCCTTCTATGGCTATGTGACAGTAATAAAGCATTATAGTCTGATTGCCTTGTTCGTTGTGCTGGGCACCTCCCTTGAAGGACCCAACAATGGGAAAAAGAGTGCTCAGGTTTATCCCGAACACCCCAGCACTCGTGGCATGGGGGCAGAAGCCGACGATTGGCCATCTCTCAGATTTGATAAACAGCCGCACAGAAGGTAATATTTAAAATTCAAACAAGCGTTGCATAGTGCATATGAACAAGTTTTCATAGTACATGATCACACAAGCAAGTTCATTCAAAAATTACATCCTTCGCACACTCGTCCACCACAAGACAGGCACCCTTCAGAACACCCTCATAATACATTTCGGGGTGGCGATGCTCCTTGCCCTGCGGCGGCCCCTCCTTCACCAGCTTCTCGGTGTCCATCTTGGCCCAGTGCACCTTCGCACGGGAAAAGGCCCGCACTACAAAAAAAAGACACATCCGTGACATTTTGGGTCGAATGAAAAAAATTGCTGCCATACATATGACACTTCTATGATGATAATTGTGACAAAACCTGGTATCATCATAGATGTGGTGGGCTCCTACTTCTATGATAAAAAATCATGACAGAAAATGGGCTTTCCGTCCTGGGCGGGCCGGAGACGCAGCTGCATGACATTCTTTGGGCCGTCCATGACGGAAAAAACCATGGTAAAAGCGAGGGGGAGGAAAATTTCAGGGAGTTCCCGGTTACGGTGGGAGGTCGAGGCCGAGCGATGCGCATTTCTCTCATACATGTACGCGAGTGTGTGCGAGGCGTTGGCTCTAACTGAACCCGAGCGAGGCATTGTGCTCTAACTGAACCCGAGGGATTGCACTGCAGGCTATGCGTTACTGAATCCGAGCGATCAATCGATGCCTGTTAACTGAACCCGATCGAGCGATTCCTTCGCTACTGCTGCTAACTGAAGCCGATCGATGGGATGAAAAGTGAGCGTTGCGGGGAAGTTTGGATGAACAGTGAGCGGTGGCGTTGCCTCTGGATGAACAGGACCCTGTGGTGTGGTGGAGGGCTGGATGAACAGTAGACGGTGGAGGGGTGCCCGTGGAGGGGTGGATGAACAGGACCCCGTGGTGTGGAGGGCTGCATGAACAGTAGACGTTGGAGGGGTGGTTGAACAAGACCCCGTGGTGTGGAGGGATGGATGAACAGTAGACGGTGGAGGGGTGGTTGAATAGGCCCCCGTGGTGTGGAGGGCTGGATGAACAGTAGACGGTGGAGGGGTGGTTGCACAGTAGCCGGTGGAGTAGCGCGCGGTGGACGCTGGATGAACAGGAGCCCGTGGAGGCTGGATGAACAGGAGCCCGTGGAGGCTGGAGGAGGTCGACGGTGGAGACGAACAGTATCCCGTGGAGTCCCGTTTTGCGGTACGCCACACCCCTCCCGATGAACAGGACCCCCGTTTCGACCGTAGCGCTCCAACACAAGTCCGTTTCGTCCGTTTTGCGGTACGCCACACCCCTCCCGATCAACAGGACCCCCGTTTCGATCGTAGGAGGTATGTTTCCTCCGTTTTGTGGTACGCCAGACCCCTCCCGATGAACAGGATCCCGTTTTGATGAGGACATGACTACCTTGGATATGACCAAAAATATTGCATATATGCATATTTGTCAGGTGATTTCTAGTGCAAACTATTCAATAATCTGTTTATGTTATCCAGAACAAAAATACTTCACATACTTTTGTGTTTTGTCTAATTGCAGGTGTATGGGACATTTGTACAATCCACATATGAAGATAAGGAAGAAATAGATGTTTATTTGCTGTCCAAAAAGTTCTCTCACGTCACTTTTGGCCCAAGAGAAGATAGAGTCCAAGTCTCTCACGTTCTGGATTCAGATTCGGACTGCACAGACACACCTGACTCAAAACGCACACAAGTTTTTCATACGGACTCCGAATTGGGTGATTCTTTTTTTGTTGGAAACTAGATTTCGTGCACTCTCCAACCCAATTGGAATCACCTTCAAATTCGTCCGGAGCGTTGAGTTGTGGACGAAACAATCTGATGCTGCAGCAGAATCCGAGTCAAACTACAAGTCCAAAGGTGTTACATCACCTCCACTTGGGCCCATTGGCCTTGTACGACCTAGAGTTTTAGGCTGCCTTGGGACGTCCTCCCACCTCCTTGGCCGCCACCCCTTGCTCCTATATAAGTAGATCCATCTAGTAGCTTTTCCTTGGGATTTGTTTAGTTAAAAGTTAGCCATTGCAACTTCGTGTATTTCGTTTGTGTCCAACGACCAGACCAAGACCGCTTACGGATCCCCACCTTTATCAATACTTCATACATATTTGCAATATTCAGATTGCCTTTATCATATTCTTGCTCGTTTTTCGATTGCTTGCAGGAATAGACCTTCGTGGTCAGGTTGATCGTGCTCCGGCGTGGTCAATAACCTCAGGAGATTGGTTTAGCGATTGCTAAGGCACAACGTCGTGCACGTTTGTAGTCGGATCGTCAAAGTCGTCTCCACCAAATCGATAGTTATCATCTCATAGAAAGATCGGGCCACCCTCGCCTCTATCAAGTGGTATCAGTTTTCAGGTTGCTCGGTGAGAATTTCCAGTTTTTCCTAGATTAGATTTTTTTCTTACCTATTGTCCAAGAAAAAGCCACAAAAAAAGTTAGATCTGTTCATCCTTTATCCAAGCCAGTCTGAGCCTTTGCAATTTTCTATTCATTGCTTGCATAATTGAATTATCGGTTGCATCGTCGTGTCAGTTGCTGGTCTTAGTGTCTAGTTCCTTTAGAGTTTCGAGTTCTGTTCACATTAGTCACGCCGCCGCTGCATCATTATCCCTTCCGCTGTCCACCATCCCATCTATTAATTTCCACCACGTGCTATGCACTGTTCATTGTCATAATCATAGTTGAGGTCATTCATGATGAGGACATGACTACCTTGGATATGACCAAAAATATTGCATATATGCATATTTATCAGGTGATTTCTAGTGCAAACTATTCAATAATCTATTTATGTTATCCAGAACAAAAATACTTCACACACTTTTGTGTTTTGTCTAATTGCAGGTGTATGGGACATTTGTACAATCCACATATGAAGATAAGGAAGAAAGAGATGTTTATTTGCTGTCCAAAAAGTTCTCTCACGTCACTTTTGGCCCAAGAGAAGATAGAGTCCAAGTCTCTCACGTTCTGGATTCAGATTCGGACTGCACAGACACACCTGACTCAAAACGCACACAAGTTTTTCATACGGACTCCGAATTGGGTGATTCTTTTTTTGTTGGAAACTAGATTTTGTGCACTTTCCAACCCAATTGGAATCACCTTCAAATTTGTCCGGAGCGTTGAGTTGTGGACGAAACAATCTGATGCTGCAGCAGAATCTGAGTCAAACTACAAGTCCAAAGGTGTTACATCACCTCCACTTGGGCCCATTGGCCTTGTACGACCTAGATTTAGTTTTAGGCTGCCTTGGGACGTCCTCCCACCTCCTTGGCCGCCACCCCTTGCTCCTATATAAGTAGATCCATCTAGTAGCTTTTCCTTGGGATTTGTTTAGTTAAAAGTTAGCCATTGCAACTTCGTGTACTTCGTTTGTGTCCAACGACCAGACCAAGACCGCTTACAGATCCCCACCATTATCAATACTTCATATATATTTGCAATATTCAGATTGCTTTATCATATTCTTGCTCGTTCTTCGATTGCTTGCAGGAATAGACCTTCGTGGTCAGGCTGACCGTGCTTCCAGCATCGTCAGTAACCTCAGGAGATTGGTTTAGCGATTGCTAAGGCGCAACGTCGTGCATGTTTGTAGTCGGATTGTCAAAGTCATCTCCACCAAATCGATAGTTATCATCTCATCGAAAGATCGGGACCCTGTCCTCTATCAAGTGGTATCAGTTTTCAGGTTGCTCGGTGAGAATTTCCAGTTTTCCTAGATTAGATTTACTTTCTTACCTATTGTCCAAGAAAAAGCCACAAAAAAGAGTTAGATCTATTCATCCTTGGTCCAAGCCAGTCTGATCCTTTGCAATTTTCTTTTTATTGATTGCATAGTTGAATTATCGATTGCATCACCGTGTCAAGTTGCTGGTCTTAGTGTCTAGTTCGTTTAGAGTTTCGAGTTCTATTCACATTAGTCACGCCACCGCTGCATCATTATCTCTTTCGCTGTCCACCACCCATCCATCAATTTCCACCACGTGCTACCCACCATTCATTGTCATAATAATAGTTGAGATCGTTCACATCTTCACTTGATCCAATCTGCATCTTATCTAGTTTGTTTTGGAAAGAGGGAGAAAAAAAGAGAGAGAAAAAACGAGAGAGAAAAAAGGAAAAAAAAAGTCAGAGAAAAAAAAGGAGAGAAAGAAAAAAAAGTGTGAGGAAAAAAAAGAGAGAAGAAAAAAAAACAAAAAAATCGGCACAAACTTTTTCAGAGGAAAGTTGGAGACAAAGTTGTTGATATATCCTGCTTGGCTGTTGTTTCACCTCATTATCTTCACTGCTGTTGTGATCTTCACTTATATCTTGCTGTCAAGAGCTACTTAGTATCCTTCATTGATGCTAGTTGTGCTACGCCGTGACCTCATTAGTGTTCTAGGCTCGCGTCTCTAGTCCGGTCTAGCCTAGGACCAGCACAGTACCGTCGTTGAGCGTTTATTCAACATTGCATCTTTGAATTGATTATTGCTAATCTTTTGCTACCATATATAGCCAACCTAGCTCCACATATTTCTACACCGTGTATACGTACGCTCCCCTGGCAATCGCTTTACTCAATATTCGGAGTTACTTGACACCGCTGGTTGCCGATCACCGCCTGCTGCATGGTAAGAACTTGTAAGACATTGATATTTGCTTTACTGTGAGCGTTTTACCACCACATCCTAGTAGTTATAGGAACATTATTTTTGGGTTTTGTTTCTTGTTCTACTAATCATGACAGGATCCAGAGTCAATTCATGGGTTTTGTCGATCGCGGGAGACGTGCCACCACCTTTGCAAATACCACAACCGTCACGAGAGGTGCACAAACATCCAAATGCACATGATCAGGTTTATGTATCTATACCACCATTTAATGGCCGTTTTAAACCTGCTTTATATATTGAATGGGAGTTCGACATAAAAAATATATTTGCTTCCCATAATTTCAATGAACATAAAAAGGTTAAGGTTGCGGTTGGTTCTTTCACTGGTTATGCTTGTGTTTGGTGGAGTGAATATTGTCGGTTACACCCTGATTATATACCTACTACTTGGGATGATTTGAAACTTGCCATGCGACATACTTTCGTCCCTACTTATTATACTCGTGACATGATTAAGAAGTTGCAACACTTAAAACAAGGTAGTGAAACTGTAACAAAATATTATTATGATTTACAAACTACCTTGTTGCATTCCTCTTTAGAAGAAAGTGAAGATGATTTTATGGATAGATTTTGGGGAGGATTAAACCGTGATATTCAAGAGATACTAATTCATGAAGAGTGTTATCCTATGGACCATTTGTTTCATCTTGCTTGCAAAGCTGAACAGGAAATAAAACGACGTGTTGGCCACGAGAACAAGCGCACGGTGCACATTCCAAGAGTTGATATGATTGTTCCTTCAACTACTAGGCATACTATGACAACCACATCCGTTGTTGTCAGGACTACATCACCTCCACCATGTGACACATCGCCCCCGAGAGTGGCTACATCATCTGAGTTGATCATAAGAGGTAATGACAAAGGTACTGATCTTCCATCTCTACATGAGAATGATGAATGCCTTGCCAATTTGAATGCACCATCTGATGAGCTACCCACTACTTTGATCACACCACCTATTTTAGAGGACTATGTTGATAATTTGACTTTGCCATGTGATCAAACAACTGAAATACCAACAATTTTGAGTGCACCCATTGAATTAACTATTGATGCAAAAGAACCAATGTTTAATCATTTTGATATGACCTCTAATCTTGGTGATGATTCTGTGTTGAATGACTTATTGCATGTTTGCTTATTTAAGCATGTTGTAGCATGTAAATTTGATGCAAGTAAGGTTTATTCACCAATGTTGGGATGGTTTAATGATGAACATTGTCAATCTTTTGAAATGAATAAGAGCTTCACTTATATGTGCAAACTGAGTTGCAATATTTTCATGCCTTCTACTTCTTGTGCTATTTTTTTGGCTTTAGATTTTATGAACTATGCAAGTTACTCATCTATTCATGTGTCATATATGCAAAAATCAAGGGAAGTAAAAATGGATGACATATACATATACAACATGTACACCTTGTTAGCCACATTTCAGATTAAGCAACGCCGAGGACGGCTTTATTTTCAAGAAGGGGAGGATGATGAGGACATGACTACCTTGGATATGACCAAAAATATTGCATATATGCATATTTGTCAGGTGATTTCTAGTGCAAACTATTCAATAATCTATTTATGTTATCCAGAACAAAAATACTTCACACACTTTTGTGTTTTGTCTAATTGCAGGTGTATGGGACATTTGTACAATCCACATATGAAGATAAGGAAGAAAGAGATGTTTATTTGCTGTCCAAAAAGTTCTCTCACGTCACTTTTGGCCCAAGAGAAGATAGAGTCCAAGTCTCTCACGTTCTGGATTCAGATTCGGACTGCACAGACACACCTGACTCAAAACGCACACAAGTTTTTCATACGGACTCCGAATTGGGTGATTCTTTTTTTGTTGGAAACTAGATTTTGTGCACTTTCCAACCCAGTTGGAATCACCTTCAAATTCGTCCGGAGCATTGAGTTGTGGACGAAACAATCTGATGCTGCAGCAGAATCCGAGTCAAACTACAAGTCCAAAGGTGTTACATCACCTCCACTTGGGCCCATTGGCCTTGTACGACCTAGATTTAGTTTTAGGCTGCCTTGGGACGTCCTCCCACCTCCTTGGCCGCCACCCCTTGCTCCTATATAAGTAGATCCATCTAGTAGCTTTTCCTTGGGATTTGTTTAGTTAAAAGTTAGCCATTGCAACTTCGTGTACTTCGTTTGTGTCCAACGACCGGACCAAGACCGCTTACAGATCCCCACCATTATCAATACTTCATATATATTTGCAATATTCAGATTGCTTTATCATATTCTTGCTCGTTCTTCGATTGCTTGCAGGAATAGACCTTCGTGGTCAGGCTGACCGTGCTTCCAGCATCGTCAGTAACCTCAGGAGATTGGTTTAGCGATTGCTAAGGCGCAACGTCGTGCACGTTTGTAGTCGGATTGTCAAAGTCATCTCCACCAAATCGATAGTTATCATCTCATCGAAAGATCGGGACCCTGTCCTCTATCAATTCACATCTTCTCCTGATCCAATCTGCATCTTATCTAGTTTGTCTTGGAAAGAGGGAGAAAAAAAAGATAGAGAAAAAAAGAGAAAAAAAGGAAACAAAAAGAGAGAGAAGAAAAAGAAAAAAAAGAGTGAGAAAAAAAGAGAGAAGAAAAAAAAAATTGGATCTATCTAGAATCAATCTCGTACCTGAATTCGGATTGGAATCTGTTTTGCGCACTGTTCAGTAAAACAGGTGTATCTTCCTCATACGAAGTCCGTTTTGGCTCCGTGAGTACTCAAATTGAAGATAGCGACGAGCCGCATCTAAATAGTTGCAGAAGCAAGTTCAATATTTGACACCTCAAAATCGGCTTCTAAATAGGTGTTTTTGCCCTCCGAAGTTCGTGAACACAGCTTGTTCCAATTTTTCAGGCCAGTTTTAGAATTCTTTAACTCCTCATATCAACTCGGAATTGAGTGATTCTTGTTGCATTGGAAAGCTTGAGTTAGTAGCATTCTTTGAAAGAATTTATCAAAAAATTGGCTCAAACTTTTCAAGAGGAAAGTTGGAGAGAGTTGTTGTATATCCTGCTTGGCAGTTGTTTTTCATCATTACCTTCACTACCGTTGTGATCTTCACTTATATCTTGCTGTCCAGAGCTACTTAGTATCCTTGATTGATTCTAGTTGTGCTACGCTGTGACCTCATTAGTGTTCTAGGCTCGCGTCTCTAGTCCGGTCTAGCCTAGGACCAGCACAGTACCGTCGTTGAGCGTTTATTCAACATTGCATCTCTGAATTGATTATTGCTAATCTTTTGCTACCATATATAGCCAACCCAGCTCCACATATTTCTACACCGTGTATACGTACGCTCCCCTGGCAATCGCTTTACTCAATATTCGGAGTTACTTGACACCGCAGGTTGCCGATCACCGCCTGCTGCATGGTAAGAACTTGTAAGACATTGATATTTGCTTTACTGTGAGCGTTTTACCACCACATCCTAGTAGTTATAGGAACATTATTTTTGGATTTTGTTTCTTGTTCTACTAATCATGACAGGATCCAGAGTCAATACATGGGCTTTGTCGATCGCGGGAGACGTGCCACCACCTTTGCAAATACCACAACCGTCACGAGAGGTGCACAAACATCCAAATGCACATGATCAGGTTTATGTATCTATACCACCATTTAATGGCCGTTTTAAACCTGCTTTATATATTGAATGGGAGTTCGACATAAAAAATATATTTGCTTCCCATAATTTCAATGAACATAAAAAGGTTAAGGTTGCGGTTGGTTCTTTCACTGGTTATGCTTTGGTTTGGTGGAGTGAATATTGTCGGTTACACCCTGATTATATACCTACTACTTGGGATGATTTGAAACTTGCCATGCGACATACTTTCGTCCCTGCTTATTATACTCGTGACATGATTAAGAAGTTGCAACACTTAAAACAAGGTAGTGAAACTGTAACAAAATATTATGATGATTTACAAACTACCTTGTTGCATTCCTCTTTAGAAGAAAGTGAAGATGATTTTATGGATAGATTTTGGGGAGGATTAAACCGTGATATTCAAGACATACTAATTCATGAAGAGTGTTATCCTATGGACCATTTGTTTCATCTTGCTTGCAAAGCTGAACAGGAAATAAAACGACGTGTTGGCCACGAGGAGAACAAGCGCACGGTGCACATTCCAAGAGTTGATATGATTGTTCCTTCAACTACTAGGCATACTATGACAACCACATCCGTTGTTGTCAGGACTACATCACCTCCACCATGTGACACATCGCCCCCGAGAGTGGCTACATCATCTGAGTTGATCATAAGAGGTAATGACAAAGGTACTTATCTTCCATCTCTACATGAGAATGATGAATGCCTTGTCAATTTGAATGCACCATCTGATGAGCTACCCACTACTTTGATCACACCACCTATTTTAGAGGACTACGTTGATAATTTGACTTTGCCATGTGATCAAACAACTGAAATACCAACAATTTTGAGTGCACCCATTGAATTAACTATTGATGCAAAAGAACCCATGTTTAATCATTTTGATATGATCTCTAATCTTGGTGATGATTCTGTGTTGAATGACTTATTGCATGTTTGCTTATTTAAGCATGTTGTAGCATGTAAATTTGATGCAAGTAAGGTTTATTCACCAATGTTGGGATGGTTTAATAATGAACATTGTCAATCTTTTGAAATGAATAAGAGCTTCACTTATATGTGCAAACTGAGTTGCAATATTTTCATGCCTTCTACTTCTTGTGCTAATTTTTTGGCTTTAGATTTTATGAACTATGCAAGTTACTCATCTATTCATGTGTCATATATGCAAAAATCAAGGGAAGTAAAAATGGATGACATATACATATACAACATGTACACCTTGTCTCTTTTGTTAGCCACATTTCAGATTAAGCAACGCCGAGGACGGCTTTATTTTCAAGAAGGGGAGGATGATGAGGACATGACTACCTTAGATATGACCAAAAATATTGCATATATGCATATTTGTCAGGTGATTTCTAGTGCAAACTATTCAATAATCTATTTATGTTATCCAGAACAAAAATACTTCACACACTTTTGTGTTTTGTCTAATTGCAGGTGTATGGGACATTTGTACAATCCACATATGAAGATAAGGAAGAAAGAGATGTTTATTTGCTGTCCAAAAAGTTCTCTCACGTCACTTTTGGCCCAAGAGAAGATAGAGTCCAAGTCTCTCACGTTCTGGATTCAGATTCGGACTGCACAGACACACCTGACTCAGAACGCACGCAAGTTTTTCATACGGACTCCGAATTGGGTGATTCTTTTTTTGTTGGAAACTAGATTTCGTGCACTTTCCAACCCAATTGGAATCACCTTCAAATTCGTCCGGAGCGTTGAGTTGTGGACGAAACAATCTGATGCTGCAGCAGAATCCGAGTCAAACTACAAGTCCAAAGGTGTTACATCACCTCCACTTGGGCCCATTGGCCTTGTACGACCTAGATTTAGTTTTAGGCTGCCTTGGGACGTCCTCCCACCTCCTTGGCCGCCACCCCTTGCTCCTATATAAGTAGATCCATCTAGTAGCTTTTCCTTGGGATTTGTTTAGTTAAAAGTTAGCCATTGCAACTTCGTGTATTTCGTTTGTGTCCAACGACCAGACCAAGACCGCTTACGGATCCCCACCTTTATCAATACTTCATACATATTTGCAATATTCAGATTGCCTTTATCATATTCTTGCTCGTTTTTTGATTGCTTGCAGGAATAGACCTTCGTGGTCAGGTTGATCGTGCTCCGGCGTGGTCAATAACCTCAGGAGATTGGTTTAGCGATTGCTAAGGCGCAACGTCGTGCACGTTTGTAGTCGGATCGTCAAAGTCGTCTCCACCAAATCGATAGTTATCATCTCATAGAAAGATCGGGACACCCTCGCCTCTATCACGTTTTGAACGTGGCCGGTCAAACACAAGGCCGTTTCCTCCGTTCTACGGGACGCCGGGCCTCGTTTCCATCGCCTGTTCCATCCAAGCCCTCCCGATGAACACGACACATTCCGTTGCCTCCCCATGAACACGACGCATTCCATTGCCTCCCCGTGAACACGACGACGACGTTGTTTCTCCGTTCTGACCCAGCCATGTACACGAGCCCTGGCCGTACGTATGCGCGGGTGCGTTCGAAACCCCGCCCGTATGTACACAAATATGGCCGTATTTTCTTTCTTGCACCCTGGCCGCTATACGTACGTGTAAATGCTACGTGCGCGCCTCTACTACGACACGTGCGCGCCTCTACTACTACATGTGCGTGCCTCTACATCGACCAGTATGTACGTACACGTTCGCGACCAGAATGACAACGCAACGTACGCTTCGACCAGGTGGGTCCCGACTGTCAGGCACTTCCTTGCCTGCGAAGATGTAGCTGGTCGGTCCCAGCAGTCAGGGGGTGAATCGTTTTTTTGCCCGGACGCACTTCCTTGCATGCGAACATGTAGCTGGTGGGTCCCAGCAGTCAGGGGAAACGTTTTTTTCACGAAATACAGTGGCCCGTCCGATGGGTCCCAGCTGTCAGGTCGAGGAATCATTATTGTCCATGCAATAAGGAGGCACTTCCTTGCTGCGGCAGTGGACCCATCTGTCAGCCTCTCCACGTACAGTCCACGTCCAATGGAAGTCGTTCCTTGACCACGTTGACCACGCCGCGCCGAGAGCACCAGGGCGGTGGACGACGGCGAGGCCTAGGAAGGCGACGACACGGAGGCAGGGAAGACTCGGTAGTTGTTTCCCACGTGGAGGGGAGTACGACTGTATGAGGGTTTACTGGTTCGTCTGCCGTCGTCGGAGAATAACAGCAGGTGTGGGTGAGTAGAGGGATGACTAGGCTAGCGATGGGAGCACGGTCGGGCGGTGAGGCCTGCGCGGCAGCATAGCTGGCCGCGAGGAGGAGGGAGCAAGCAGTCCCGCCGGCGCTTGTTTGAGCGGCTAGAGCAGGAAGAGCAGAGATTGAAGAAGCACGACGGCCGTTGGATGGACATCCAACAGTCAGTGCTTGTGCGTCAACCTTTTTTTTAGGAAAGCCTCAAATCTATGGAAAACAGCATACAATCCATCTGCCATTATTTCTAATAATTTACGTCCCATTTGCTATTTTTTATGGTTTTTTTGGAGCCCATATTCTTTTTGTCAGCATTACAGCCCATATTGTGGCAATGGTTAAAAAATTATACGAAATTTTGCATATTTCGGTGCGGTCCGAACTGTATTTAATCCCGAAATTTCGACTCACATTCAAACTGATTTAAAAAATAAATGTATATCAATTTAAAATCCAACAAATTCTCCATGCATAAAAATTAATGTAATTTAAAATCTTGAAATGAAAAAAAAGATATTTGAAACTAATTGCCAGTTTGATGTGTTTTAAAAATGTACAACCCATTTCTCATTACTGATAGGCCATTTTCTCGGCCAGCCGAATGAAAGCTCTCCTCGTCTTGAAAGATTTGCAGCCCAACAGGCCTGACAAAGTGACTTACTTGGCAAATCACAAAAAAACAGGGTTGTGGCCGTGGACCCAGTTGCCATCCTCTCCACGTACAGTACTCTTCCGATGGAAGTCGTTCCTTGACCACGTTGACCACGTCGCGTGGAGAGCACCACGGCGGTGGACGACGGCGAGGCCTAGGAAGGGGACGATGCGGCAGTGGAAGCCCGTGCGGAGAGGACTACGAGGGTTCACTGGTTCGGCTGCGGTGTCAGGTTGCTGTCGCTGCAGGGCCTGGCCAGCGGTGGGAATAGTACGGGCGGTGAGGCCTCTGCGGCAGCACAGCCGGCCACGGGAGGCAGGAGCATGCGGCACGACCGGCGCTACTTTGAGCGGCTAGAGCAAGAAGACCAGAGGTCGAAGAAGCACTACGGCCGTTGGATGGACATCGTACGGTCACTGGATCTAGAATCGTTCATATTGACTAAGTTGACAAAGCCCTTCGTCCCCGTCAACTTACTAGGCCCACAAGTCAGCCTCCCAGCAAGGTGGGTCCCAGCTAGGCGGGGGAGTATTCATTTTTTTTGTGCGTAATAAGGAGACACTTCCGGTGGGTCTGAGCTGACTGCGGGGGGAACATTTTTTTCGCGAAATACGGTGGCCCGTCCAGTGGGTCCCAGCAGTTAGGGGGAAATGACTTTTTCGCAAAATACTGGTGGCCCGTCCGGTCGGTCCCCGCTATCAGGTGAAGGAATAATTATTTTCCGCGTAATAAGGAGGCACTTCCTTGCGGCTGCCATGGACCCAGCTGTCAGCCTCTGACGTATAGTACTCTTCCGATGGAAGTCGGTCGTTGACCACGTTGACCACGCCGCGCCGAGAGCACCAGGGCGGTGGACGACGGTGAGGACTAGGAAGGGGACGACTCAGAGCCGTGGAAGACGCAGCAGCGGATGCCCGCGCGAAGAGGAGTATGAGGGTTCACTGGTTCGACTGCAGTGTGAGGCTGCTGTCTCCGCAGAATAACATGGGGTGTGGGTGAGTAGAGGGATGGCCTGGCCAGCAGTGGGAGTAATAGGGGGCGGTGAGGCCTCTGCGGCATCACAGCCGGCCACGGGAGGCAGGAACACGTGGCATGACCAGCGCTGGTTTGGGTGGCTGGAGCAAGAAGACCAAAGGTTGAAGAAGCACTACGGCCGTTAGATGAACATCGTACGGTAACAGGAGCTAGAATCGTTCATATTGACTAAGTTGACAAAGCCCTCCATCCCCGTCAACTTGGTAGGCCCACAAGTCAGCCTCCCACTACACTGGGTTCCAGCTGGCAGGGGGAATATTCATTTTTTTGTCCGTAATAAGGAGGCACTTCCATGCGTGCGAAGATAGCTGGTGGGTCCGACATGTCAGCGGGGGGCACTTTATTTCGCGAAATACAGAGGCCCTTCAGGTGGGTCCCAGATGTCAGGTGGAGGAATCAATATTTTGCGCGTAATAAGGAGGCATTTCCTTGTGTGCGGCCGTGGACCCAGTTGTCGGCCTCTCCACGCACAGTCTACTTCCGATAGTGTCGTTCGTTGAGCACGTTGACCACGCCGCGCCGAGCGCATCCAAGGTGGTGGACAATGGCGAGGCCCCGGACAGCAACGAGCCGGAGATGGGAAGACGCGGGAGTAGAGTCGCAGACAGAGAGGTGTACGAGGGTTAAGTAGTTCTAGTGCGGTGCGGTTCGGCAGTCGGTGGAGAAAAACAGGAGGTGTGGAGGGGTGGAGGGATGGCCTGGCCAACGGTGGAGTAGCGCTTCATACCGAAGCGTGCTAAGCAGAGCTGCTAGCAGCAGGAGGCAGGAGGTGGTCCCGGCAGCACTGGAGGAAGAAGATGAGAGATTGAAGATGGATGCCGGTCGTTGGATGTAAATCCAATGGCTAACATGTCAGAATCATTTGTTGACTAAATTGACAACGACTTGCATTGGCTTCGACCTATTGGCCCACATTTCAGCCTCCAAAAATGTGGCATGTATTCAACCCATTTTTCAGAATTTACAGTCTTTTTTTTGCGCGGTAGAATTTACAGTCAATTTGATCTCTTTTTTTGAATTACAGCCATTAGCTGGGCTGGTGAACAAATAATGTAGCGTCCATGCGGCCCGTTTATTTTATTTCCTAAAAAATTACAGCCCATTTGCACTTTCTCGAAATACACGATTTTGCTGGGCTGATTCTAATTATAATGTTGGGTTGGGCCAGCAATGTTATCAAAAAATAAAAAGGGGCTGAGCATTTTGTTATAAATATATTTAAATAATAAGTGATATGTCAGGACCCCGATTCCAAGTCACATCGATCTAGCCGGTAACACCTCATATCACTTTGCGGCCTCACGCACGGTATTCCCACGGGTGTCGCCTTACCATGGCCCGGGACCGTTTGCGCCTTTTGGCTCACGTATATGATAGTGTCGCTAGCATCCATATGATAGAGAACCCGGGCCAACATGGCTAGTCAGGAACCCAAAGCGGCACTAACCTATGGGGACAGGCATACATGAATCACATCGAGCATGTCGGTCAGCAGCGTGTGAATCCGGTCTGTAGCACTGGGCTAACAGGACTCCGGGAACCCGGGTTGTAGCAGGCTAGGCAGGACTCCGGATGTCAACGCGTGACATTTCCCCGAAGGGACAGACACAGGAACGAAGTGAAACACAGGCTGGCCAGTCAAGTGTCCCGAGCAGTAGTGCTGGGCTAACAGGACTCCGGTGAACCGGGCTGTAGCAGACTACTATGGCTCATGGAAGCACTAGACTACATTTCCCCATAAGAGAGGCTGCCAAGGATAAACAACTAGATTGTCGGATCCCACACATACCAAGCATTTCAATACTACACACAATATGCTCGATATGTGTAAATACAACATGGCATCACAACATAAATCTACAACTCAAATATTTATTCATTAGGCTCCGAGGAGCGAGATATTACAAACATGGGTCTCATGACCCAACAATCATAGCATACAAATCAAAGCACATGCGGAAGCTTAACATGTCTGAGTACAGACATCTACAAATGAAAAAAGCTAAGAAGCCTGACTATCTACCAGATCCTGCCGAGGGCACAAGATCGTAGTTGAGGTATCAAGCTAAACGTCGAAGTCCACACGGAACTACTAGCAAGACTGACGTCTCTCTGCAAAACATAAAATAGGCAAACGTGAGTACAAATGTACCCAGCAAGACTTACATCAGAACTATCAACATATGCATCGGTATCAATAAAGGGGGTGGTGGAGTTTAACTGCAAAACAAGCCAGATTTGACTCATTGGCTAACCTGAACTACGATTGCAAGCAAATCTTTTGAGGTGGCACACACGAGTCCACATATTCACCATTCAATACACCACTATGGATCCGCTCCCGTCTCCCTACGAGAAGGCCATCCATAGCACTCACACTTATCTTACGAATTTTAGAGTATCCACTTTCACTTGTCTATGAACTGTTATAGGCAACCCAGAAGTCCTTTACCGCGGACACGGCTATTCGAATAGATCATTTATAACCCTACAGGGGTGTACTTCTTCACACACGCTCTCGCCACTTACCACCATGTACACGTCGTGTATCTCGGCAACCTTCAAGCGGAAGCCTGGCGAGGGAGTCGGCCACGACCTGACTAACCACACAAGTCTCTAGTCCAGGTTTATCTCCTATTCGGGTTCCATCCCCGAGGAGATTCGGCCGGAGTTTCGCTCACAGCCCCAAATGATGTGTGCAGGGTTCCCGAGACACCAAACGGGCGCCTGGTACACCGTGCCACGGTGTATCTACTGCATCATAGCCCACCCCTAGGGTCAGTGCTAGTTGCAACTCCTGGACAGAGGGCAAGGGCCGTTAATAAGTTGAGAGGGTCCATTGGTTTCAGGCCCAATGCATGGTAGTAGCTGTTCATAGATCACAAACACAGAACTCAGTTCCTGAGGACGGTTTCAATGAGACAACCCACCATGTACTCCTACATGGCTTCTCACCGCTACCTTTACCAAATCATGTTCACACACTTAGCTCACACACAGTAGGACATGTTCATCACTTTTCCAATTCATCCCCGATGAATCAGACCTGACTCAACTCTAAGCAGTAGCAGGCATGACAAACAAGCATGAATGAGTAGGCACATCAGGGCTCAAACAACTCCTACTCATGCTAGTGGGTTTCATCTATTTACTGTGGCAATGACAGGTCATGCAGAGGATAAGGGGTTCAACTACCGCAGCAAGTAACAGTTGAATCGTTGTTGTCCTAATGCAGTAAAAGAGAGCAGGAGCGAGAGAGTGGGATTGTATAGGAATGAACAAGGGGGTTTTGCTTGCCTGGCACTTCTGAAGATAGTATAACTCTTCATCAGTGTCATCGAACTCATCGTCGGGAGCACGTCTATCGAGAGGGGACAAATACGGGCAACAGAGAAGGAAAACACAATCAATGCAATGCACAATATGATGCATGATCATGACATGTCAATATGTTGTGTTGGGCTAATGCATCTACAACTAGGGTGGTTTGAGCTCATTTGAATCAAAGATTCAAATGCAAACTCAAGTTATGGGTTTATAAAGTGCATTAACATGTTTTGAGCTAAACAACAAGGTTAAGTTGCTTAAACATGCATGAAACCAGTACATATGGGTAGATTGGATTTTTCTGATCATTTTTCATATATAATTTGTTTGATTTGGAGTTATGGTTGAATTACTATGAATTTTTGAAGTTTGCAACATTTCCTGGAATTTCCTATATAAGAACAAATCCAGAAAAGATTTACTGCATCAGCTTGGCGTCAGTGTGACGTCAGCGGTCAACTGAGATGGTCCAGGTCAACCCTGACATGTGGGTCCCGTCTATCAGTGTCAATTAACTAACTAAGTTTAGTTAGCGTTAAACTAATACTAACCTAGTTTAGTTAATGGCCACACGTAAGTGACCCAGAGGTCAAACTGCCCCCCCCCCCCCGGGGTCAACGGTCAGCGGGGTCCAAACTCGCCGGCGGCTCGACGCCGGCAACGACAAGCGCGGCGGAGGGGATCAGAAATGAGCCACATGGCTTCATTTTGCCGCGGTTTGTTGCGTTCGAACGTACGCAGCGGCGCGCATCAAGTGGTGGCAGCGGTAGGTGCTGGGGTGGCATGTAGCGGTGGTAGCGGTGAGCCGGGCGGCGGCCGGAGTACGGGCGCATGCGGGCACGGGGCTACGAGGCGCTAGGGGGCCATCTGGTGGCTGCTTTGGCCTCCTGAGGGCACCAGGAGCATGTTTAGGTGCACGGCCGCGAGCGGTTCGAGCTCAGCCCACGGCGGCGATGAGGTATGGCTGCGGCGAGCTTCGGAGCTCATGGAGGTGGTGGCTACCGCACGGTCATGAGCAGGGGAGGGGGGGGGAAAGATGCAGGGGCTCATAGAGAACATGCAGGGACTGTCAGTGGGCTCGGGGGCGGTCCGGTGCGGCGAAACGGCGAAGCCGATCTCCGGCGTCTGGAGGAAGAAGACGACGGCGAGGGCGTCACTGCAGGGCTCCCGGTGTCGCTTGGCACGGTGAGGGGGAAAGAGTGGGTCGAGGCGGAGCCTTGGGATGCGTCGGGGAGGTGAGGCGGTGGTTGTGGCCGCGGCGAACGGCGTCGGTGCCGATGGCTGCGCTCGGGCATGAGGGGAGAGAAAGCAGAGGAGGGAAGAGCTCGAGAGAGAGTGAGAGGGGGTCAGCAAGATCGAGACGACATGGGAGAGTCATCCACGTGTCTAGGGGCTCATCGGCGAGAAGGAGGTGGTCGGGCGTGTGCCGGCGCACCTCGGCCACGCGCGCTGCCTATTGGCGCGGGGAGGAAGACGACAGGGGAGGGGCCAGGTGGGCTGGGCTGCACTGTCCTGGACCAGCACAGGAGCTGGGCCGGTTGGTGAGAGCCAGGTTAGTCCCTCTCTCTCTCTCTCTTATATTTTAGTTTATGATTATTTGAGCATTTAAAATATTTTATAGCATTTAAATGCCCAAATGCAAATATAATATGATTTAATTCAGAGCCCAAATATGTCATGGAAAAATGTGCAACACCTCTCGTTATTGCTTCCAGCATTTTCCAGAAATGATGAACATTTTTGAAAACCATTTGGATTCACTGAGAATATTTTTAGTTGAACCTAGTGTATTTCATTTGGTGCTAGGGTTTCAACAAACCCCATTTCAAGTTTCTTTGGAATTAAAACATGATGGCATGAAGAACAAGCAAAGTCAAGCAAGGGCTAAACTGGGGCTGTGACAGCTCACCCCCACTAAACAAGAATCTCGTCCCGAGATTCAAGACGTGAGGTAAGAAGACAGAGGGGCACAACTAACACGATCTTCACGATCCAAGTTGCACTTCATAAGGTTGTTGATTCGCTTCATACGTTGATCTTGACATCCTTGCTTTTGAGATCTTCATCCACATGATGACGACGGAAAGAAACTCTACTAGGATTGATCTTCTCGAAGATCGAGTTATACAATATCAACTCGCGGAATGAGATGTTGAAACATCTCGAGTTGAGACACAAAACGCATCGAGAGGGATGGAAGAACAAACGATGATGTTTGAGTTAGTGGCAACAATTCCACGCTAAGAAAGATGGTGGATGGTGTCAAGGTGGCGAGGAAATAATTGCCATGATCCCATAACGGGGCACCTTGGAAAGGTGACTCGTTGAACTGTTCCCTTAAGTGGCAAAAAGAATTACTTTTTATACAAAGATCATTGAAATTCTTTATACTAGCCTAAGGCAATCACAAATGATCGTGTGAACGAATTCGAACGAATGGCATACCCATGCCAGAATGGATGATGTGGACTACCTTGTTGAAGACAACACAATGGATGACTTTTTCTTATCACCGGAAATGGATGGGACCCATGACAGGACCACTTTGAGGATGATCCTGGACAGCAACTGCTAAGAAGGGCATCCCATGGAAAATTGGCACGATGGGGTGCAGGCTGGGAACAAAATGCAAATGCTGGGAATGTTCCAACCATCATATCTGCCTGAGATTCAGCTCTGGCTGGGAACAGGATATTTCAGACGACATGTTTGGGAAAGAAAGTTTGCAACACAAACCTATGAGATGGTGTTGCGATATTCTCGAGGAATGAACTAAGATAGCAAGCTCCAAAACATGAGCCGGTTCTGCTAAACACATGTGAACACGCTGTCCCAGACAAGCATGACCACATAGTAGTCTTATGATAAAACACTGCTGAGTTCAGGTGGGGAACCATCAACGAGGATAGTGAAGTCCTAACATAAGTCATGATTCTTAGGAAGAAACTTCTTCTCCTTGAACAAATCAATCAGTGGCTTGGTGTGCGAGGGATACACATAGAATGAAGGTAGCTAGTCTCGCAAACCAGTGTATACTTCGCACATGCATAACTGACTTGGGATGGTTCCAGAGGAAGCAACATTGACTTTCTCGAATTCACGGCGGCAACTTGCATCAAATGTACATGAATTAGAGGAAGTCACTCCTTTCAGCCGAACATATTCTTCATGAACGGAACATGAAGATAATGCTTATAAAAATTTCCAATGCTAACTGGATGCTCAACACGAATCATGGAGAAGATAAAAATGTTGCTGATGGGCTCAACAACAATTCAACCAGGTTTCCATATAAGTGGAATTACACAATTATGTGAACAAGGTGATAGCATCGGTCAGACCCAAAAAATATAATGGTGTATGCCCGGGGAAACAACCACGGGTAAGACAACAGTACGAACATCGTTGGTTCTGATTTGATTTGACGATAGCCCATAGTCAAATCAAAGATTGGATAAGACAATAGGCCCAACAACTGATCACGAGGACCAATCAATGGAGATATCATCTTTCTTTAACACACACACAAAGAAGATATCCCTTAGAGATGAACTAAGTTAAGCAAAGCTTCTACCTTCCAACTCTCCAAGTTGTTGTCTAGCTCAACCAACTAGCTCAGGGATATCCAACACAGATTCTTGGAGAAGGGGTGATTTAGAGGAAAAAACTAACATGATCACGAACTCAACTTAGCGGTCAGGTGACAACCAGGTAATACTTCCGAGAAGATCTTCGGAAAATCACGAACCACCGATATGTTACTAAACTCGAGAACATTCTTGCTTTTCGGGGCAAGACGATGGGACCAAGAGAGTGATGGATTGCCACAATCCTATCTCATTGATCGAAGAGTGCACCGAAAATAAGGACTAGGTAGCACGATCCATCTTAGTATGATGTTTCAATAACCAACATGCTAAGAATGAAATTATTGTCCTTTAGCTACCAAGCAATGGGGTTGCTAGTAGTATTTATTTCACACATCATGGTTCACTTGTCGGCATTCCGGTTGCGACAACACGAGACCAAGGAATGAAAAAATGATAGCGAGAAGTATCACTGCGTCAAGAATTCATATGAGATGGTGCAATTCTCATGACAATCCTGACATAAAGGGGTAATACTCCAGGGTAGAACAGAGCAAAAGCTGGATTGACATTTGATCTGCAGAGCACAACTACTTTGACCCAATCCTGGAAATGGATGAGGTACTAGAGTTTGTTTCTCCTAGTCATTCCGGAATAGAACGACTTGACGGACCACAAGAATAAAAGGCATCGATGAAGACAAATGCACACACACTCTTGGCTATCAACTGATAGAGGATGGTCGGAATACAACTAAAGAGGAACAACTCAAGGAACATATAACTTTCTGAGTTGTGGATGCATAGATTAGTATGTCGAGCAAAACTCAACATTTCTTCCGGACAACCCATGCAGAAAGGTAGGACTAGAAGATTCACAATGCAGAATGGAGAACTCATCAAGAGCACTCTAGTTGTGATCTTTTGGTTCAAAGAACTTCTGCCATAAGCGGTTCGTAGTATTTGGAAGAAGGAACTACCACGGACCTCGAGGACTAATGCAAAGGTTACTAATATCCTAAAGGAACTAGCAAACACTATCGACATGAGGTAAGTAGGGTGAGTCTCGGGTTCAAAACCCAGGAGTAGAATGCCTACTACTAAGTGGCATCACGGGATGCTTTCGAGAATGGTGGCCAGAATCATCACACCAGGAACACAAAACATGGATAGATTACTAGATGGTTTCATAAGACACCTAGAGTCATAATAGTAGCTCCAACATATATGCGGAAGCAACGGAGTACCTCACAGACCATGTAGTGTGCTTAATCTGGCCCAAAGGAACATCAAGAACGGGAAGAAGGAATTTACAAATGCATCAGACTATTTAGAAACCTGGGATGACTCGGACAGCATAACGGCTGTAAATGCTCAAAAATATTTGAGACATCCTGCAAAATAGTGGCATAACCACTTAACATCACAATATCAAGGTTCTAAGGCCAGCTATGAACATACAGAAGTAGTAGAAACCGAACTGAGACTTGAATCCAACAATCCTACAAGTCTACGGATTAGTAACACGTGATCCTGATAGAAAGATGAGAAGCCTAGTTCTTAATCCCCGTAGAAGAGAAGAGGGTGACTCAGATCAGAAGGGCATAAGGTAAAGGAGTAAAAAGAGCCTTACGTTCCCTTATATAGCTAAAGCATTTCTAGACTCAACTTCAACCATTTTGGCTTGGTAATCCTACAGGCAGTCAGGCTCTGATACCAAAGTTGTCAGGACCCCGATTCCAAGTCACATCGATCTAGCCGGTAACACCTCATATCACTTTACGGCCTCACGCATGGTATTCCCACGGGTGTCGCCTTACCATGGCCCGGGACCGTTTGCGCCTTTTGGCTCACGTATATGATAGTGTCGCTAGCATCCATATGACAGAGAACCCGAGCCGACATGGCTAGTCGTGAACCCAAAGCGGCACTAACCTATGGGGACAGGCATACATGAATCACATCGAGCATGTCGGTCAGCAGCGTGTGAATCTGGTCTGTAGCACAGGGCTAACAGGACTCCGGGAACCCGGGCTGTAGCAGGCTAGGCAGGAGTCCGGATGTCACCGCGTGACATTTCCCCAAAGGGACAGACACAGGAACAAAGTGAAACACATGCCGGCCAGTCAAGTGTCCCGAGCAGTAGTGCTGGGCTAACAGGACTCCGGTGAACCGGGCTGTAGCGGACTACTATGGCTCATGGAAGCACTAGAGTACATTTCCCCATAAGAGAGGCTGCCAAGGATAAACAACTAGATTGTCGGATCCCACACATACCAAGCATTTCAATCATACACACAATATGCTTGATATGTGTAAATACAACACGGCATCACAACATAACTCTACAACTCAAATACTTATTCATTAGGCTGCGAGGAGCGGGATATTACAAACATGGGTCTCATGACCCAACAATCATAGCATACAAATCAAAGCACATGCAGAAGCTTAACATGTCTGAGTACAGACATCTACAAATGAAAAAGGCTAAGAAGCCTAACTATCTACCAGATCCTGCCGAGGGCACAAGATCGTAGCTGAGGTATCAAGCTAAACATCGAAGTCAACACGAAACTACTAGCGAGACTGACGTCTCTCTGCAAAACATAAAATAGGCGAACGTGAGTACAAATGTACCCAGCAAGACTTACATCAGAACTATCTACATATGCATCGGTATCAATAAAGGGGTGGTGGAGTTTAACTGCAGCAAGCCAGCTTTGACTCGGTGGCTAACCTGAACTACGACTGCGAGCAACTCTTTTGAGGTGGCGCACACGAGTCCACATATTCACCATTCAATACACCAATATGGATCCGCTCCCATCTCCCTACGAGAAGGCCATCCATAGCACTCACACTTATCTTGCGAGTTTTAGAGTATCCACTTTCACTTGTCTATGAACTGTTATAGGCAACCCAGAAGTCCTTTACCGCGGACACGGCTATTCGAATAGATCATTTATAACCCTACAGGGGTGTACTTCTTCACACACGCTCTCGCCACTTACCACCATGTACACGTCGTGTATCTCGGCAACCTTCAAGCGGAAGCCTGGCGAGGGAGTCGGCCACGACCTGACTAACCACACAAGTCTCTAGTCTAGGTTTGTCGCCTATTCCGGTTCCATCCGCGTGGAGATCTGGCCAGAGTTTCGCTCACAGCCCCAAACGATGTGTGCAGGGTTCCCAAGACACCAAACGGGCGCCCAGTACATCGTGCCACGGTGTATCTACCGCATCATAGCCCACCCCTAGGGTCAGCGCTAGCACGGCCGCCAACACATATCCTACAAACACCAGAAACTAGTTGCAACTCCTGGACAGAGGGCAAGGGCAGTTAATAAGTCGAGAGGGTCCATTGGTTTCGGGCCCAATGCATGGTAGTAGCTGTTCATGGATCACAAACACAGAACTCAGTTCCTGAGGACGGTTTCAATGAGACAACCCACCATGTACTCCTACATGGCATCTCACCGCTACCTTTACCAAATCGTATTCACACACTTAGCTCACACACAGTAGGACATGTTCATCACTGTTCCAATTCATCCTCGATGAATCAGACCTGAATCAACTCTAAGTAGTAGCAGGCATGACAAACAAGCATGAATGAGTAGGCACATCAGGGCTAAAACAACTCCTACTCATGCTAGTGGGTTTCATCTATTTACTGTGGCAATGACAGGTCATGCAGAGGATAAGGGGTTCAACTACCGCAGCAAGTAACAGTTGAATCGTTGTTGTCCTAATGCAGTAAAAGAGAGCAGGAGCGAGAGAGTGGGATTGTATCGGAATGAACAAGAGGGTTTTGCTTGCCTGGCACTTCTGTAGATAGTATAACTCTTCATCAGTGTCATCGAACTCATCGTCGGGAGCACGTCTATCGAGAGGGGACAAATACCGGCAACAGAGAAGGAAAACACAATCAATGCAATGCACAATATGATGCATGATCATGACATGTCAATATGTTGTGTTGGGCTAATGCATCTACAACTAGGGTGGTTTGAGCTCATTTGAATCAAAGATTCAAATGCAAACTCAAGTTATGGGTTTATAAAGTGCATTAACATGTTTTGATCTAAACAACAATGTTAAGTTGCTTAAACATGCATGAAACCACTACAGATGGATAGATTGGATTTTTCTGATCATTTTTCATATATAATTTGTTTGATTTGGGGTTATGGTTGAATTACTATGAATTTTTGAAGTTTGCAACATTTCCTGGAATTTCCTATATAACAATAAATCCAGAAAAGATTTACTGCATCAGCTTGGCGTCAGTGTGACATCAGCGGTCAACTGAGACGGTCCAGGTCAACCCTGACCTGTGGGTCCCGTCTGTCAGTGTCAATTAACTAACTAAGTTTAGTTAGCGTTAAACTAATACTAACCTAGTTTAGTTAATGTTATGGGGCCCACACGTCAGCGACCCAAAGGGTCAAACTGGGCCCCCCAGGGTCAATGGTCAGCAGGGTCCAAACTCACCAGTGGCTTGACGCCGGCGACGACAGGCGTGGCGGAGGGGCTCGGAAATGAGCCACAGGGCATCATTTTGGCCGCGGTCTGTTGCGTTCGAACGTACGCAGCGGCGCGCATCAAGTGGTGGCAGCGGTAGGTGCTGGCATGGCGTGTAGCGGCGGTAGCAGTCAGCTGGGCGGCGACCGGAGTACGGTCGCATGCGGGCATGGGGCTACGAGGCGCTAGGGGGCCATCTGGTGGCTGCTTTGGCCTCCTGAGGGCACCAGGAGCATGTTTAGGTGCACGGCCGCGAGCGGTTCGAGCTCAGCCCACGGTGGCGATGAGGTATGGCGGCGGCGAGCTTCGGAGCTCATGGAGGCGGCGGCTACCACACAGTCATGAGCAGGGGAGGAGGGGGAAAAGATGCGGGGGCTCACAGAGAACACACAGGGACGGTCAGTGGGCTCGGGGGCGGTCCGGTGCGGCGAAACGGCGAAGCCGATCTCCGACGTCTGGAGGAAGAAGACGACGGCGAGGGCGTCACTGCAGGGCTCCCGGCGTCGCTTGGCACGGTGAGGGGGAAAGAGTGGGTCGAGGCGGAGCCTTGGGATGCGTCGGGGAGGTGACGCGGTGGTTGTGGCCGTGGAGAACGGCGTCGGTGCCGACGGCTGCGCTCGGGCATGAGGGGGAGAGAAAGCAGAGGAGGGAAGAGCTTGAGAGAGAGTGAGAGGGGGTCAGTGGGATCGGGACGACACAGGAGATTTGTCCACGCGCCCAGGGGCTCGTCGGCGAGCAGGAGATGGCCGGGCGCGTGCCGGCGCGCCTCGACCACGCGCGCTGCCTATTGGCGCAGCGAGGAAGACGACAGGGGAGGGGCCAGGTGGGCTGGGCCGCACAGTCCTGGACCAGCACAGGAGCTGGGCCGATTGGTGAGTGCCAGGTTAGTCCTTCTCTCTCTCTATCTCTTATATTTTAGTTTATGATTATTCTAGCATTTAAAATATTTTATAGCATTTAAATGCCTAAATGCAAATATAATATGATTTAATTCAGAGCCCAAATATGTCATGGAAAAATGTGCAACACCTCTGGTTATTGCTTCCAGCATTTTCCAGAAATGATGAACATCTTTGAAAACCATTTGGATTCACTAAGAATATTTTTAGTTGAACCTAGTGAACTTCATTTGGTGCTAGGGTTTCAACAATCCCCATTTCAAGTTCCTACCCTACATCATCTTGGTATCATGAGCCACGTTGATCACGATTTCGGAGCCTCCCCTATTTGTTTGCTAGCCTATTTTGTTGATTTCGTCCTAAATTCGAAAATCCCCACCAAAAATAGCCGCAAATGTTTTTTGTGTGATTTGTTGGTTTTGATGATGTTTTGTTGATTTTGATCCATGGATTCGTTGTGTCTTAAGTGGATCTAGCATTCCCCATCTTTTCCCCCATTTCTATCCATGAAATCTTCCCAATTTTGACCCTGAAAATCGAGTTTTTCCGCCCCCGTTCTCAGATCTGGAATTTAGGGTTCGTCCCGGAAGAAATTCCACGACCCCCGGAACTTCCGGACTCCCCCGGAACTTCCGTCCCAGCCCCGGAACTTCCGGGCTAAGCAGAAAGTTTACCCCAAAAAACCCCAGACTCCCCGCACTTTTTCCGCGACCCCCGGAACTTCCGGCCACCCCCCCCCCTCCCCGGAACTTCCGGAGCCCGGAACTTCCGGCCTAACCAGAAACTTTCCCCGAAATTTCAGCATCAGCCTCTTTCACCGTTTTCATCACAACTTTTCACTCCGAACTCCGATTTGAGTGTTCTTTGGCTCGTTTTGAAGCTATCGACGTGCCCGAGAACCCCACCTTGGTTATACCACCATTTTACCCCATAAATTGTTTGCAACTTTGGCATCTTTACGTAGGCCTTCCACCATATCATCCGCTACACCATCACCGACTTCCGCAACCTAACCAATTTTGTTCCCCATCGCATATGTGGTTACTTGAGGAGTGATTTGAGTCTCCTAAGGTGTCTAGGCTACTTAGGGACGGTTGCTTCTTCATCAACCACCACCACCACCATAACTTCTGCATAGGCTTACCAACCATACACTTCTTCCACCCCAACTTAACCCAATTTTGTTTGTGTTGTGAGTTGTGTCTCCGAAGGTGTTTCGGCTACTTAGGGACCGTGCTTCCAACTCCGACACCGTGTATAGTCCACCACCTTACCCTCCATTTCGGCATTGCCTACTCGCATAACCCATGATTGCATTGCCGCAATCCCATTGAGCTTCCGCAACACCACCACCGCATTCCTGCTACCACCATTTGACATTTTACATTTGAGATTTTGAGTTCACGATTTTTCCATTTCCTAAGGTGTTTCGTCTACTTAGGGACGAGTCTCCATCATCTTGGTATCTCCATCAATATCACCTGATAGAGGCGAGGGTCCCGATCTTTCGATGAGATGATAACTATCGATTTGGTGGAGACGACTTTGACGATCCGACTACAAACGTGCACGATGTTGCGCCTTAGCAATCGCTAAACCAACCCCGAGAGGTTATTGACCACGCAGGAGCACGATCAACCTGACCACGAAGGTCTATTCCTGCAAGCAATCGAAGAACAAGCAAGAATATGATTAAGCAATCTGAATATTGTGAATATGGATGAAGTATTGATTAAAGTGGGGTTTCATAAGCGGTCTTGGTCTGGTCGTTGGACACAAACGAAGTACACGAAGTTGCAGCGATGGCTAACTTTTAACTAAATAAAACCCAAGTCTAAACGAAGCCTTAAGGGCTATATATATAGGGAAAAGAGAGGGGATTTTGTCCACCCTTGGCAAGGTGGGACTAAAACACCTCCTAAGTCGTTTCCCCTATAATATGGACTCTAAAAATAGATTACATGGGCCTGGCCCAAAATAAGGTGGCGCGACACCAATAATAAGCTATGGAGGAAATTTATGAAAGGCCATCTTGTATATTTCATCCATCTTCTTGTATGTCATCATGGTGGCTTCAAAGTCCGGAAATCTCCACTTGAACCTCCGTTCTTGTTCTCTTTGCACACACCTTCATCTCCGTGCTTGACCATGCTCCAATGTTCATCCTTCTTGTCCGTGCTAGGCCCTTAAATTGCAAGCAACACAAATGTATCTAAGTTAGGTAGCATCATATTCTCATGAACACTAGAAACATTACCAAGAAACAAAAGTACCTGATAATTTAATTGGCGTATCTAAGCTCTAGCAACTGTTCCAAGAGGTAAAACAACAGGGGATATGGGTGTAACTGTGGTAGCCATGTCCTCATCATCCTCCCCTTCTTGAAAACAAAGCCGTCATCGGCGTTGCTTAATCTGAAATATGGCTAACAATAGAGACAAGGTGTACACGTTGTATATGTATATGTCATCCATTTTAACTGATCTCAGTTGTGGCACATGTGACACAGTTATACAAGAGCACCCTTCAAAAGTCGTGAAAAATAAAGCCAATATATTATCACAAGAAGTCAAAGGCATGAAAATATTGCAACTCAGTTTGCACATATAAGTGAAGCTCTTATTCATAATAAAAGATTGGCAATGCTCATCATTAAACCATCCCAACCTTGATGAACCATCACCAAGATTAGAGGTCATATCAAAATGATTAAACATTGGCACAACTATTTTCAAACGTATTTGATCCAAATCTGATCTTTTCACTGATTCACATGGTTCTTTTGCATCAATAGTTAATTCAATGGGTTCACTCAAAATTGTTTGATCACATGGCAAAGTAAAATCATGAACATAGTCCTCTAAAATAGCTGGTGTGATCAAAGTAGTGGGTAGCTCATCGCATGGTTCATTTAAATTGACAAGGAATTCATCATACTCATGTGGAGGTGGAAGATCGATACCTTTGTCATTACCTCTTATGATCAAAAAAGATGATGTAGGCACTCTAGGTGGCGACACGTCACATGGTGGAGCTGATGTAGTGCTCTCAACAATGGATGTTGTTGCCATAGGAGACGCAGTGGTGGAAGGAACAACCGTCGCAACTCGTGGGATTTGCACCTTCCGCTTGTTTATCTTGTGGGCAACACGTCTTGTTATCTCCTGTTCAGCTTTGCAAGCAAGACGAAACAAACGGTCCATAGGATAACATGTTTCATGAATTAGTATCTCCTGAATGTCACGGTTTAATCCTCCCCAAAATCTATCCATAAATTCTTCTCCACTTTCTTCTAAAGAGGAATGCAACAAGGTAGTTTGTAAATCATCATAATATTTCGTTACAGTGTCACTACCTTGTTTTAAATGTTGCAACTTTTTAATCATGTCACGAGTATAATAAGCGGGGACGAATGTATGTCGCATGGCAAGTTTCAAATCATCCCAAGTAATAGGTATATAATCAGGGTGTAACCGACAATATTCACTCCACCAAACTAAAGCATAACCAGTGAAAGAACCAACCGCAACCTTAACTTTTTTACATTCATCAAAATTATGGGAAGCAAATATAATATTTATGTCGAACTCCCATTCAATATATAAAGCAGGTCTAAAACGGCCATTAAATGATGGTATAGAAAAATTAACCTGATCATGTGCATTTGGATGTTTATGCACCTCTCGTGAACGTTGTGGAATTTGCATAGGTGGTGGCACGTCTCCCGCGATCGACAAAGCCCATGGATTGACTCTAGATCCTGTCATGATTAGTAGAAACAAGAAACAAAATCCAAAAATAATGTTCCTATAACTACTAGGATGTGGTAGTAAAACGCTCACAGTAAAGCAAATATCAATGTCTTACAATGTCTTACCATGCAGCAGGCGGTGATCGGCAACCAGCGGTGTCAAGTAACTCCAAAAGTTGGGTAAAGCGATTGCCAGGTGAACGTATGGATAGACGGTGTAGAAATATGTGGAGCTGGGTTGGCTTTTATATGTGGGGAAAAAATGCTACAACCACGTTAATTAGTGCAAGCTGAAAATTCATTCAAAGTGGTCGAGTGCTGATCCTAGGCTAGACCGTGCTAGAGACGCGATCCTAAGACACAAATGAAATTCACGTGCCCTGGCAACCAAGTACTCAAGTTGCAACAAAAAAAATATGAGCAATGTAGCAACAAGCCGAACAAGCAATACTACAAGTATGTATGATATCTGCAAATATTTGGTATGTGGCTAATCTCTCTTTTCTTCTGTTTCTGCCTCAATGTCTTTCTCCCTCACGTGCAACTTCTTCTTTTTGCCCGATAAAAAATTTCCAAGTACTACCGAACAAACGTGATTGCTCTTCTTTTTTTTCACTATCCAGTTCCTTTTCTTTTTCTTCCTATTCTCTGATTTTCTTTTTGAATCCTTCCAAAAGATGAGCACGCAGCACTTTAATGTCTCCTATCCCAAAACTTCCAAAGAAAACATCCACGTTATCCCCTTCCTTTATTGGCTGATCTCTTCTCTTTATTGGCTGATCCCTTTTCTCGTTGTGTTGGCCGATCTGTTTTTTTGGCTTTCCAATTAGTAGGCACAACTCACGTCCTTCCTTCCTTCCTTCTTTCCCTTTTTTTAAAGAAAATTGCCCCAAAAACGGCCACCAACCAAACCGATTGGCACTTGCCTTTTTTTAATCTTTTCCTTATCTCTTTTGGCAACGTCCAAAAATAATTCCTCACAATAAATGCCGATTCCAAAACCTGCACCACCATGTTACTAACCAAAAAAAATAGCATTGGAGGCCGATCCAATCTTTAATTTCCAAATTCTGTTTTTTTGGCCGGTCAGAATCACCTTTTTATAATCTCTTTGATTTCCGTCCAAACTCAAACAACTAAGATGGGAGGATCACGTCCCAAATCCCACCAGATCTGATCTCTCTCCGTGAATTGTTTATTCTTTCCAAATAAACTACAAGTGCAAACGGAAACTATTAACTCTCCTTGATTCCTTTCCAAAGTTAAACAGCCAACGTGGATCGCTTCCTAAACTCCAACCGAATCTGTTTTTTGTTTCCTTTTTTTTCGCGGATCGCAACCTTTCCAAAGTATCAACAGATCGGCCTACAGTTTCTTTTTTTTGTTGGCAACGTCCCAAAAGGTCAACCGATCTGCTATAATTTCTCTCTTCAAACGTTTTTCTCTCGTTAAAAAAAACCAACGAGGATATGTACGGGGCTACGGGCGAGGGACCAGCAGAATCACGTGACCTACTTCCTTCCTTCGATCAACTCCAATGATCGTTGCTTCTTCTGTTTCCTCTATGATCGATCCAAACTTATGTAGTTTCCAAACAAACTCTATCCCGTATCCTCTCCTCTTTTTTTTCTCTTTTTTTCAGATTTCTTTCTCTCTCTCTGAGATGAAACAAGAAACAAGATGAACCGAGAAGATGATGACAACGACCGACGAAAGTGGATGGATGGTGGTGACGACGGTAAACAAAATAAGTGACAGTGGACGATGACAATGAAGTGGATGATGGTGGTTGTAGAGATAGCATGAACAAAACGTGACTAGAACCCGAAACTCTAAAAGTCTAGACACTAAAAACCAGCAACTCGACACACGATGCAACCAGAAAATTCAACAATGCAAAAACTAAGTGATAATAGTGAAAGGCTCAGACTGTCTAGGATACGGATGAACTAATCTAACTCCCTTTTTTTGGCTTTTTTTTGGACTCTAGGTATGAAGAACAGATGCAACCTGACTACGAAAAACTAGAAAATCTCACCGAGCAACCTGAAAACTGATACCACTTGATAGAGGCTAAGGTGTCCCGATGTTTCGATGAGATGGTGGCTATCATTTTCTGTGGGAGTCGACCTTGACGATCCGACTACGAACGTGCGAGACGTCGCGCCTTAGAAATCGCTAAACCAACCCCGAGAGGTTATTGACCACGCAGGAGCACGATCGACCTGACCACGAAGGTCTATTCCTGCAAGCAATCAAAGAACAAGCAAGAATATGATTAAGCAATCTGAATATTGCGAATATGGATGAAGTATGCACAAACATCAAAACACAAGCACTTCTTATTTGTTCTAGAATCTTCTGTATCAGAATTGCCCAAATGTTTTTCTACATGATTTTCCATTATTTGTTTTTACTTTATGTCTTACGACGCACAATTCCATGAATCTTAAAATAGATTAGCTTTCTTATAAAAACTAGATGATTTTGAATGAAATGAACTATAAGAATTAAACGAACATCTACATCATGCATATATGACTCAAAGCTTGCATGCTATAATGTGGTATTTATTCATAATTTGGTTGCCAAATCTCATGCGTGGAATGCACGTGTACCTTACTCTAGTCTAAATGGTGTTTGTGTGTGTGTTGTGCGTGTTGAGGTGCAAATTGTCATTTTTTGGGTACACGTTAAGCTTGTTCTTCCGAAATTTGAAGCCACGCCTTGTTATGCCAAAAATTCAAGCTAGCGTCTCTATCTATCGTGCTGCGAAACTCCTGCCTCTTCAACCCGCGCCTTGTTAGCCCGAAATATTTAAGATATATCTTTGTCTCGTTGTGCTCCGACAACTCCCTCCATCTCAACCCGCACCTTGCTATTCTGAAATTACAACGCGCACGAAAACTCCGACCTCCTGTGAAATCCCGACACGCGAAATGCCCGTGGTACCCCTGAACTGAAAGAACCGCCTCAAATCGGTGGGGGTACTTTCGTAACTTACCCCACATTTAGGACAAGCGCGTCTCTAAGCCATGGTTCCCCACTGCCATCCCATCCGCCCACCCATTCGTACACCGAGGCCGCAAAAACCCGCGACGAAACCCCACACCCTGCTCCGTCCGCCACCCAGCCGGAGCCTCTTCCCCGACGACGTCGTCCACAACAACACCTCGACGTCCCTCATCTGCCATACCGGATGAGGATCCGTCGTCGATCTCATCGTCCCGCCGGTTCAGCCACCCCGTCCTCCACCTCCAACGACCTACCCTGACGTTCCCCTCATCTATCGCGCCACCTCCATTCCCACACCGCCGTCTTCACCTTCACCACCGAAAGAGCATCATCATCACCGTTTCCTCGGATGAAGCTGCGGACTAATCGGCGCCACCAAAGAGGTTGTACACTAATCGCCGCATTTTCTTCTTAATTTGATCTCATGGTGCTGCCAGCGCTCGGTCCCGAGCCGACACGGCGCGGCTCCATCCACGGCGGCGTCACCGGCCACTTCCTCTACGGTGTCGCTTCCTCGGCGGCGACGTTCACATCAGTAGGACCTGCTGCTACTTTAGCTCTCGCTCACGCTGCTGCTCTGCTCTTGCTCTCAGTCCCCTGCCTGGTCTGCTCTTGCTCGCGCTGCTGCTCTCGCTCTTGCTCTTGCTTGCGATGCTGCTCCGATTTAGCTACACTTCACTCTGATGCCGCCGGGGTGAAGGAAGAACCAGCCGCAGTGGGGAGCGGGGCTCGTCGGAGAGGTACCCCACTATCTATCTTAGGGTTCAGGATGGGGGCGGTGGCCGCCGGTGGTGGCGGGGCGTTGGCGGGGCGGTGGCGTGGGGATCACCGGA